>NW_026700676.1:0-30860 GCF_030435755.1 Ochotona princeps
AACAACTCCATTTGGCTCACTAACTTCACACACCATCAGGCTTCCAAGCAGCTCTCAAGGAAACTCAGTTTTCACACTCTATGCTTAGTGCCCTTTGAGTGCATTATCTAGGAATGAACCTGGTAGAGCATCCCACACAAACGAATGCTCCACATGCGGGTTTCACATGCCACCAACTCCACATTCACAGGCAACTTCAGCGCCACAGCCGTTTTCAGATAGCCCTCAAAGCAAAGGCTCTAGACGCAAATATTGGTGTGAGAGCTAATTCAATCAAGGAAACACTGCATGTTGGTGAAGGGCATATTGAAGAAGGATCAGCCGAGTGGTTCTTGTGGGAGAACAACTCCATTTGGCTCACTAACTTCACACACCATCAGGCTTCCAAGCAGCTCTCAAGGAAACTCAGTTTTCACACTCTATGTTTAGTGCCCTTTGAATGCATTATCTAGGAATGAACCTGGTAGAGCATCCCACACAAACGAATGCTCCACATGCGGGTTTCACATGCCACCAACTCCACATTCACAGGCAACTTCAGCGCCACAGCCGTTTTCAGATAGCCTTCAATGCAAAGGCTCTAGACGCAAATATTGGTGTGAGAGCTAATTCAATCAAGGAAACACTGCATGTTGGTGAAGGGCATATTGAAGAAGGATCAGCCAAGTGGTTCTTGTGGGAGAACAACTCCATTTGGCTCACTAACTTCACACACCATCAGGCTTCCAAGCAGCTCTCAAGGAAACTCAGTTTTCACACTCTATGCTTAGTGCCCTTTGTGTGCATTATCTAGGAATGAACCTGGTAGAGCATCCCACACAAACGAATGCTCCACATGCGGGTTTCACATGCCACCAACTCCACATTCACAGGCAACTTCAGCGCCACAGCCGTTTTCAGATAGCCCTCAATGCAAAGGCTCTAGACGCAAATATTGGTGTGAGAGCTAATTCAATCAAGGAAACACTGCATGTTGGTGAAGGGCATATTGAAGAAGGATCAGCCGAGTGGTTCTTGTGGGAGAACAACTCCATTTGGCTCACTAACTTCACACACCATCAGGCTTCCAAGCAGCTCTCAAGGAAACTCAGTTTTCACACTCTATGCTTAGTGCCCTTTGAGTGCATTATCTAGGAATGAACCTGGTAGAGCATCCCACACAAATGAATGCTCCACATGCGGGTTTCACATGCCACCAACTCCACATTCACAGGCAACTTCAGCGCCACAGCCGTTTTCAGATAGCCCTCAATGCAAAGGCTCTAGACGCATATATTGGTGTGAGAGCTAATTCAATCAAGGAAACACTGCATGTTGGTGAAGGGCATATTGAAGAAGGATCAGCCGAGTGGTTCTTGTGGGAGAACAACTCCATTTGGCTCACTAACTTCACACACCATCAGGCTTCCAAGCAGCTCTCAAGGAAACTCAGTTTTCACACTCTATGCTTAGTGCCCTTAGTATGACTAGGACTGAAATGAACCTGGTAGAGCATCCCACACAAACGAATGCTCCACATGCGGATTTCACATGCCACCAACTCCACATTCACAGGCAACTTCAGCGCCACAGCCGTTTTCAGATAGCCCTCAATGCAAAGGCTCTAGACGCAAATATAGGTGTGAGAGCTAATTCAATCAAGGAAACACTGCATGTTGGTGAAGGGCATATTGAAGAAGGATCAGCCGAGTGGTTCTTGTGGGAGAACAACTCCATTTGGCTCACTAACTTCACACACCATCAGGCTTCCAAGCAGCTCTCAAGGAAACTCAGTTTTCACACTCTATGTTTAGTGCCGTTTGAATGCATTATCTAGGAATGAACCTGGTAGAGCATCCCACACAAACGAATGCTCCACATGCGGGTTTCACATGCCACCAACTCCACATTCACAGGCAACTTCAGCGCCACAGCCGTTTTCAGATAGCCCTCAATGCAAAGGCTCTAGACGCAAATATTGGTGTGAGAGCTAATTCAATCAAGGAAACACTGCATGTTGGTGAAGGGCATATTGAAGAAGGATCAGCCGAGTGGTTCTTGTGGGAGAACAACTCCATTTGGCTCACTAACTTCACACACCATCAGGCTTCGAAGCAGCTCTCAAGGAAACTCAGTTTTCACACTCTATGCTTAGTGCCCTTTGTGTGCATTATCTAGGAATGAACCTGGTAGAGCATCCCACACAAACGAATGCTCCACATGCGGGTTTCACATGCCACCAACTCCACATTCACAGGCAACTTCAGCGCCACAGCCGTTTTCAGATAGCCCTCAATGCAAAGGCTCTAGACGCAAATATTGGTGTGAGAGCTAATTCAATCAAGGAAACACTGCATGTTGGTGAAGGGCATATTGAAGAAGGATCAGCCGAGTGGTTCTTGTGGGAGAATAACTCCATTTGGCTCACTAACTTCACACACCATCAGGCTTCGAAGCAGCTCTCAAGGAAACTCAGTTTTCACACTCTATGTTTAGTGCCCTTTGAGTGCATTATCTAGGAATGAACCTGGTAGAGCATCCCACACAAACGAATGCTCCACATGCGGGTTTCACATGCCACCAACTCCACATTCACAGGCAACTTCAGCGCCACAGCCGTTTTCAGATAGCCCTCAAAGCAAAGGCTCTAGACACAAATATTGGTGTGAGAGCTAATTCAATCAAGGAAACACTGCATGTTGGTGAAGGGCATATTGAAGAAGGATCAGCCGAGTGGTTCTTGTGGGAGAACAACTCCATTTGGCTCACTAACTTCACACACCATCAGGCTTCCAAGCAGCTCTCAAGGAAACTCAGTTTTCACACTCTATGTTTAGTGCCCTTTGAATGCATTATCTAGGAATGAACCTGGTAGAGCATCCCACACAAACGAATGCTCCACATGCGGGTTTCACATGCCACCAACTCCACATTCACAGGCAACTTCAGCGCCACAGCCGTTTTCAGATAGCCCTCAATGCAAAGGCTCTAGACGCAAATATTGGTGTGAGAGCTAATTCAATCAAGGAAACACTGCATGTTGGTGAAGGGCATATTGAAGAAGGATCAGCCAAGTGGTTCTTGTGGGAGAACAACTCCATTTGGCTCACTAACTTCACACACCATCAGGCTTCCAAGCAGCTCTCAAGGAAACTCAGTTTTCACACTCTATGCTTAGTGCCCTTTGTGTGCCTAGGACTGAAATGAAGCTTGGTCAGCATCCCACACAAACGAATGCTCCACATGCGGGTTTCACATGCCACCAACTCCACATTCACAGGCAACTTCAGCGCCACAGCCGTTTTCAGATAGCCCTCAATGCAAAGGCTCTAGACGCAAATATTGGTGTGAGAGCTAATTCAATCAAGGAAACACTGCATGTTGGTGAAGGGCATATTGAAGAAGGATCAGCCGAGTGGTTCTTGTGGGAGAACAACTCCATTTGGCTCACTAACTTCACACACCATCAGGCTTCCAAGCAGCTCTCAAGGAAACTCAGTTTTCACACTCTATGCTTAGTGCCCTTTGAGTGCATTATCTAGGAATGAACCTGGTAGAGCATCCGACACAAATGAATGCTCCACATGCGGGTTTCACATGCCACCAACTCCACATTCACAGGCAACTTCAGCGCCACAGCCGTTTTCAGATAGCCCTCAATGCAAAGGCTCTAGACGCAAATATTGGTGTGAGAGCTAATTCAATCAAGGAAACACTGCATGTTGGTGAAGGGCATATTGAAGAAGGATCAGCCGAGTGGTTCTTGTGGGAGAACAACTCCATTTGGCTCACTAACTTCACACACCATCAGGCTTCCAAGCAGCTCTCAAGGAAACTCAGTTTTCACACTCTATGCTTAGTGCCCTTAGTATGACTAGGACTGAAATGAACCTGGTAGAGCATCCCACACAAACGAATGCTCCACATGCGGATTTCACATGCCACCAACTCCACATTCACAGGCAACTTCAGCGCCACAGCCGTTTTCAGATAGCCCTCAATGCAAAGGCTCTAGACGCAAATATTGTTGTGAGAGCTAATTCAATCAAGGAAACACTGCATGTTGGTGAAGGGCATATTGAAGAAGGATCAGCCGAGTGGTTCTTGTGGGAGAACAACTCCATTTGGCTCACTAACTTCACACACCATCAGGCTTCCAAGCAGCTCTCAAGGAAACTCAGTTTTCACACTCTATGCTTAGTGCCCTTTGTGTGCCTAGGACTGAAATGAAGCTTGGTCAGCATCCCACACAAACGAATGCTCCACATGCGGGTTTCACATGCCACCAACTCCACATTTACAGGCAACTTCAGCGCCACAGCCGTTTTCAGATAGCCCTCAATGCAAAGGCTCTAGACGCAAATATTGGTGTGAGAGCTAATTCAATCAAGGAAACACTGCATGTTGGTGAAGGGCATATTGAAGAAGGATCAGCCGAGTGGTTCTTGTGGGAGAACAACTCCATTTGGCTCACTAACTTCACACACCATCAGGCTTCCAAGCAGCTCTCAAGGAAACTCAGTTTTCACACTCTATGCTTAGTGCCCTTTGAGTGCATTATCTAGGAATGAACCTGGTAGAGCATCCCACACAAACGAATGCTCCACATGCGGGTTTCACATGCCACCAACTCCACATTCACAGGCAACTTCAGCGCCACAGCCGTTTTCAGATAGCCCTCAATGCAAAGGCTCTAGACGCAAATATTGGTGTGAGAGCTAATTCAATCAAGGAAACACTGCATGTTGGTGAAGGGCATATTGAAGAAGGATTAGCCGAGTGGTTCTTGTGGGAGAACAACTCCATTTGGCTCACTAACTTCACACACCATCAGGCTTCCAAGCAGCTCTCAAGGAAACTCAGTTTTCACACTCTATGCTTAGTGCCCTTTGTTTGCCTAGGACTGAAATGAAGCTTGGTCAGCATCCCACACAAACGAATGCTCCACATGCGGGTTTCACATGCCACCAACTCCACATTTACAGGCAACTTCAGCGCCACAGCCGTTTTCAGATAGCCCTCAATGCAAAGGCTCTAGACGCAAATATTGGTGTGAGAGCTAATTCAATCAAGGAAACACTGCATGTTGGTGAAGGGCATATTGAAGAAGGATCAGCCGAGTGGTTCTTGTGGGAGAACAACTCCATTTGGCTTCACTAACTTCACACACCATCAGGCTTCCAAGCAGCTCTCAAGGAAACTCAGTTTTCACACTCTATGCTTAGTGCCCTTTGAGTGCATTATCTAGGAATGAACCTGGTAGAGCATCCCACACAAACGAATGCTCCACATGCGGGTTTCACATGCCACCAACTCCACATTCACAGGCAACTTCAGCGCCACAGCCGTTTTCAGATAGCCCTCAATGCAAAGGCTCTAGACGCAAATATTGGTGTGAGAGCTAATTCAATCAAGGAAACACTGCATGTTGGTGAAGGGCATATTGAAGAAGGATCAGCCGAGTGGTTCTTGTGGGAGAACAACTCCATTTGGCTCACTAACTTCACACACCATCAGGCTTCCAAGCAGCTCTCAAGGAAACTCAGTTTTCACACTCTATGCTTAGTGCCCTTTGTTTGCCTAGGACTGAAATGAAGCTTGGTCAGCATCCCACACAAACGAATGCTCCACATGCGGGTTTCACATGCCATCAACTCCACATTCACAGGCAACTTCAGCGCCACAGCCGTTTTCAGATAGCCCTCAATGCAAAGGCTCTAGACGCAAATATTGGTGTGAGAGCTAATTCAATCAAGGAAACACTGCATGTTGGTGAAGGGCATATTGAAGAAGGATCAGCCGAGTGGTTCTTGTGGGAGAACAACTCCATTTGGCTCACTAACTTCACACACCATCAGGCTTCCAAGCAGCTCTCAAGGAAACTCAGTTTTCACACTCTATGCTTAGTGCCCTTTGTTTGCCTAGGACTGAAATGAAGCTTGGTCAGCATCCCACACAAACGAATGCTCCACATGCTGGTTTCACATGCCACCAACTCCACATTCACAGGCAACTTCAGCGCCACAGCCGTTTTCAGATAGCCCTCAATGCAAAGGCTCTAGACGCAAATATTGGTGTGAGAGCTAATTCAATCAAGGAAACACTGCATGTTGGTGAAGGGCATATTGAAGAAGGATCAGCCGAGTGGTTCTTGTGGGAGAACAACTCCATTTGGCTCACTAACTTCACACACCATCAGGCTTCCAAGCAGCTCTCAAGGAAACTCAGTTTTCACACTCTATGCTTAGTGCCCTTTGAGTGCATTATCTAGGAATGAACCTGGTAGAGCATCCCACACAAACGAATGCTCCACATGCGGGTTTCACATGCCACCAACTCCACATTCACAGGCAACTTCAGCGCCACAGCCGTTTTCAGATAGCCCTCAATGCAAAGGCTCTAGACGCAAATATTGGTGTGAGAGCTAATTCAATCAAGGAAACACTGCATGTTGGTGAAGGGCATATTGAAGAAGGATTAGCCGAGTGGTTCTTGTGGGAGAACAACTCCATTTGGCTCACTAACTTCACACACCATCAGGCTTCCAAGCAGCTCTCAAGGAAACTCAGTTTTCACACTCTATGCTTGGTGCCCTTTGTTTGCCTAGGACTGAAATGAAGCTTGGTCAGCATCCCACACAAACGAATGCTCCACATGCGGGTTTCACATGCCACCAACTCCACATTCACAGGCAACTTCAGCGCCACAGCCGTTTTCAGATAGCCCTCAATGCAAAGGCTCTAGACGCAAATATTGGTGTGAGAGCTAATTCAATCAAGGAAACACTGCATGTTGGTGAAGGGCATATTGAAGAAGGATCAGCCGAGTGGTTCTTGTGGGAGAACAACTCCATTTGGCTCACTAACTTCACACACCATCAGGCTTCCAAGCAGCTCTCAAGGAAACTCAGTTTTCACACTCTATGCTTAGTGCCCTTTGTTTGCCTAGGACTGAAATGAAGCTTGGTCAGCATCCCACACAAACGAATGCTCCACATGCGGGTTTCACATGCCACCAACTCCACATTCACAGGCAACTTCAGCGCCACAGCCGTTTTCAGATAGCCCTCAATGCAAAGGCTCTAGACGCAAATATTGGTGTGAGAGCTAATTCAATCAAGGAAACACTGGCATGTTGGTGAAGGGCATATTGAAGAAGGATCAGCCGAGTGGTTCTTGTGGGAGAACAACTCCATTTGGCTCACTAACTTCACACACCATCAGGCTTCCAAGCAGCTCTCAAGGAAACTCAGTTTTCACACTCTATGCTTAGTGCCCTTTGTGTGCCTAGGACTGAAATGAAGCTTGGTCAGCATCCCACACAAACGAATGCTCCACATGCGGGTTTCACATGCCACCAACTCCACATTCACAGGCAACTTCAGCGCCACAGCCGTTTTCAGATAGCCCTCAATGCAAAGGCTCTAGACGCAAATATTGGTGTGAGAGCTAATTCAATCAAGGAAACACTGCATGTTGGTGAAGGGCATATTGAAGAAGGATCAGCCGAGTGGTTCTTGTGGGAGAACAACTCCATTTGGGCTCACTAACTTCACACACCATCAGGCTTCCAAGCAGCTCTCAAGGAAACTCAGTTTTCCACACTCTATGCTTAGTGCCCTTTGAGTGCATTATCTAGGAATGAACCTGGTAGAGCATCCCACACAAACGAATGCTCCACATGCGGGTTTCACATGCCACCAACTCCACATTCACAGGCAACTTCAGCGCCACAGCCGTTTTCAGATAGCCCTCAAAGCAAAGGCTCTAGACGCAAATATTGGTGTGAGAGCTAATTCAATCAAGGAAACACTGCATGTTGATGAAGGGCATATTGAAGAAGGATCAGCTGAGTGGTTCTTGTGGGAGAACAACTCGCATTTGGCTCACTAACTTCACACACCATCAGGCTTCCAAGCAGCTCTCAAGGAAACTCAGTTTTCACACTCTATGCTTAGTGCCCTTTGAGTGCATTATCTAGGAATGAACCTGGTAGAGCATCCCACACAAACGAATGCACCACATGCGGGTTTCACATGCCACCAACTCCACATTCACAGGCAACTTCAGCGCCACAGCCGTTTTCAGATAGCCCTCAATGCAAAGGCTCTAGACGCAAATATTGGTGTGAGAGCTAATTCAATCAAGGAAACAGTGCATGTTGGTGAAGGGCATATTGAAGAAGGATCAGCCAAGTGGTTCTTGTGGGAGAACAACTCCATTTGGCTCACTAACTTCACACACCATCAGGCTTCCAAGCAGCTCTCAAGGAAACTCAGTTTTCACACTCTATGCTTAGTGCCCTTTGTATGGCTACGACTGAAATGAACCTGGTAGAGCATCCCACACAAACGAATGCTCCACATGCGGGTTTCACATGCCACCAACTCCACATTCACAGGCACTTCAGCGCCACAGCCGTTTTCAGATAGCCCTCAATGCAAAGGCTCTAGACGCAAATATTGGTGTGAGAGCTAATTCAATCAAGGAAACACTGCATGTTGGTGAAGGGCATATTGAAGAAGGATCAGCCGAGTGGTTCTTGTGGGAGAACAACTCCATTTGGCTCACTAACTTCACACACCATCAGGCTTCCAAGCAGCTCTCAAGGAAACTCAGTTTTCACACTCTATGCTTAGTGCCCTTTGAGTGCATTATCTAGGAATGAACCTGGTAGAGCATCCCACACAAACGAATGCTCCACATGCGGGTTTCACATGCCACCAACTCCACATTCACAGGCAACTTCAGCGCCACAGCCGTTTTCAGATAGCCCTCAATGCAAAGGCTCTAGACGCAAATATTGGTGTGAGAGCTAATTCAATCAAGGAAACACTGCATGTTGGTGAAGGGCATATTGAAGAAGGATCAGCCGAGTGGTTCTTGTGGGAGAACAACTCCATTTGGCTCACTAACTTCACACACCATCAGGCTTCCAAGCAGCTCTCAAGGAAACTCAGTTTTCACACTCTATGCTTAGTGCCCTTTCTTTGGCTACGACTGAAATGAACCTGGTAGAGCATCCCACACAAACGAATGCTCCACATGCGGGTTTCACATGCCACCAACTCCACATTCACAGGCAACTTCAGCTCCACAGCCGTTTTCAGATAGCCCTCAATGCAAAGGCTCTAGAAGCAAATATAGGTGTGAGAGCTAATTCAATCAAGGAAACACTGCATGTTGGTGAAGGGCATATTGAAGAAGGATCAGCCGAGTGGTTCTTGTGGGAGAACAACTCCATTTGGCTCAGCTAACTTCACACACCATCAGGCTTCCAAGCAGCTCTCAAGGAAACTCAGTTTTCACACTCTATGCTTAGTGCCCTTTGTGTGCCTAGGACTGAAATGAACCTGGTAGAGCATCCCACACAAACGAATGCTCCACATGCGGGTTTCACATGCCACCAACTCCACATTCACAGGCAACTTCAGCGCCACAGCCGTTTTCAGATAGCCCTCAATGCAAAGGCTCTAGACGCAAATATTGGTGTGAGAGCTAATTCAATCAAGGAAACACTGCATGTTGGTGAAGGGCATATTGAAGAAGGATCAGCCGAGTGGTTCTTGTGGGAGAACAACTGCATTTGGCTCACTAACTTCACACGACCATCAGGCTTCCAAGCAGCTCTCAAGGAAACTCAGTTTTCACACTCTATGCTTAGTGCCCTTTGAATGCATTATCTAGGAATGAACCTGGTAGAGCATCCCACACAAACGAATGCTCCACATGCGGGTTTCACATGCCACCAACTCCACATTCACAGGCAACTTCAGCGCCACAGCCGTTTTCAGATAGCCCCTCAATGCAAAGGCTCTAGACGCAAATATTGGTGTGAGAGCTAATTCAATCAAGGAAACACTGCATGTTGGTGAAGGGCATATTGAAGAAGGATCAGCCGAGTGGTTCTTGTGGGAGAACAACTCCATTTGGCTCACTAACTTCACACACCATCAGGCTTCCAAGCAGCTCTCAAGGAAACTAAGTTTTTTACACTATATGCTTAGTGCCCTTTGTGTGCCTAGGACTGAAATGAAGCTTGGTAGAGCATCCCACACAAACGAATGCTCCACATGCGGGTTTCACATGCCACCAACTCCACATTCGCAGGCAACTTCAGCGCCACAGCCGTTTTCAGATAGCCCTCAAAGCAAAGGCTCTAGACGCAAATATTGGTGTGAGAGCTAATTCAATCAAGGAAACACTGCATGTTGGTGAAGGGCATATTGAAGAAGGATCAGCCAAGTGGTTCTTGTGGGAGAACAACTCCATTTGGCTCACTAACTTCACACACCATCAGGCTTCCAAGCAGCTCTCAAGGAAACTCAGTTTTCACACTCTATGCTTAGTGCCCTTTCTTAGGCTACCTCTGAAATGAACCTGGTAGAGCATCCCACACAAACGAATGCTCCACATGCGGGTTTCACATGCCACCAACTCCACATTCACAGGCAATTTCAGCGCCACAGCCGTTTTCAGATAGCCCTCAATGCAAAGGCTCTAGACGCAAATATTGGTGTGAGAGCTAATTCAATCAAGGAAACACTGCATGTTGGTGAAGGGCATATTGAAGAAGGATCAGCCGAGTGGTTCTTGTGGGAGAACAACTCCATTTGGCTCACTAACTTCACACACCATCAGGCTTCCAAGCAGCTCTCAAGGAAACTCAGTTTTCACACTCTATGCTTAGTGCCCTTTGAGTGCATTATCTAGGAATGAACCTGGTAGAGCATCCCACACAAACGAATGCTCCACATGCGGGTTTCACATGCCACCAACTCCACATTCACAGGCAACTTCAGCGCCACAGCCGTTTTCAGATAGCCCTCAATGCAAAGGCTCTAGACGCAAATATTGGTGTGAGAGCTAATTCAATCAAGGAAACACTGCATGTTGGTGAAGGGCATATTGAAGAAGGATCAGCCGAGTGGTTCTTGTGGGAGAACCACTCCATTTGGCTCACTAACTTCACACACCATCAGGCTTCCAAGCAGCTCTCAAGGAAACTCAGTTTTCACACTCTATGCTTAGTGCCCTTTCTTTGGCTACGACTGAAATGAACCTGGTAGAGCATCCCACACAAACGAATGCTCCACATGCGGGTTTCACATGCCACCAACTCCACATTCGCAGGCAACTTCAGCGCCACAGCCGTTTTCAGATAGCCCTCAATGCAAAGGCTCTAGACGCAAATATAGGTGTGAGAGCTAATTCAATCAAGGAAACACTGCATGTTGGTGAAGGGCATATTGAAGAAGGATCAGCCGAGTGGTTCTTGTGGGAGAACAACTCCATTTGGCTCACTAACTTCACACACCATCAGGCTTCCAAGCAGCTCTCAAGGAAACTCAGTTTTCACACTCTATGCTTAGTGCCCTTTGTGTGCCTAGGACTGAAATGAACCTGGTAGAGCATCCCACACAAACGAATGCTCCACATGCGGGTTTCACATGCCACCAACTCCACATTCACAGGCAACTTCAGCGCCACAGCCGTTTTCAGATAGCCCTCAATGCAAAGGCTCTAGACGCAAATATTGGTGTGAGAGCTAATTCAATCAAGGAAACACTGCATGTTGGTGAAGGGCATATTGAAGAAGGATCAGCCGAGTGGTTCTTGTGGGAGAACAACTCCATTTGGCTCACTAACTTCACACACCATCAGGCTTCCAAGCAGCTCTCAAGGAAACTCAGTTTTCACACTCTATGCTTAGTGCCCTTTGAGTGCATTATCTAGGAATGAACCTGGTAGAGCATCCCACACAAACGAATGCTCCACATGCGGGTTTCACATGCCACCAACTCCACATTCACAGGCAACTTCAGCGCCACAGCCGTTTTCAGATAGCCCTCAATGCAAAGGCTCTAGACGCAAATATTGTTGTAAGAGCTAATTCAATCAAGGAAACACTGCATGTTGGTGAAGGGCATATTGAAGAAGGATCAGCCGAGTGGTTCTTGTGGGAGAACAACTCCATTTGGCTCACTAACTTCACACACCATCAGGCTTCCAAGCAGCTCTCAAGGAAACTCAGTTTTCACACTCTATGCTTAGTGCCCTTTGTGTGCCTAGGACTGAAATGAAGCTTGGTCAGCATCCCACACAAACGAATGCTCCACATGCGGGTTTCACATGCCACCAACTCCACATTTACAGGCAACTTCAGCGCCACAGCCGTTTTCAGATAGCCCTCAATGCAAAGGCTCTAGACGCAAATATTGGTGTGAGAGCTAATTCAATCAAGGAAACACTGCATGTTGGTGAAGGGCATATTGAAGAAGGATCAGCCGAGTGGTTCTTGTGGGAGAACAACTCCATTTGGCTCACTAACTTCACACACCATCAGGCTTCCAAGCAGCTCTCAAGGAAACTCAGTTTTCACACTCTATGCTTAGTGCCCTTTGTGTGCCTAGGACTGAAATGAAGCTTGGTCAGCATCCCACACAAACGAATGCTCCACATGCGGGTTTCACATGCCACCAACTCCACATTTACAGGCAACTTCAGCGCCACAGCCGTTTTCAGATAGCCCTCAATGCAAAGGCTCTAGACGCAAATATTGGTGTGAGAGCTAATTCAATCAAGGAAACACTGCATGTTGGTGAAGGGCATATTGAAGAAGGATCAGCCGAGTGGTTCTTGTGGGAGAACAACTCCATTTGGCTCACTAACTTCACACACCATCAGGCTTCCAAGCAGCTCTCAAGGAAACTCAGTTTTCACACTCTATGCTTAGTGCCCTTTGAGTGCATTATCTAGGAATGAACCTGGTAGAGCATCCCACACAAACGAATGCTCCACATGCGGGTTTCACATGCCACCAACTCCACATTCACAGGCAACTTCAGCGCCACAGCCGTTTTCAGATAGCCCTCAATGCAAAGGCTCTAGACGCAAATATTGGTGTGAGAGCTAATTCAATCAAGGAAACACTGCATGTTGGTGAAGGGCATATTGAAGAAGGATTAGCCGAGTGGTTCTTGTGGGAGAACAACTCCATTTGGCTCACTAACTTCACACACCATCAGGCTTCCAAGCAGCTCTCAAGGAAACTCAGTTTTCACACTCTATGCTTAGTGCCCTTTGTTTGCCTAGGACTGAAATGAAGCTTGGTCAGCATCCCACACAAACGAATGCTCCACATGCTGGTTTCACATGCCATCAACTCCACATTCACAGGCAACTTCAGCGCCACAGCCGTTTTCAGATAGCCCTCAATGCAAAGGCTCTAGACGCAAATATTGGTGTGAGAGCTAATTCAATCAAGGAAACACTGCATGTTGGTGAAGGGCATATTGAAGAAGGATCAGCCGAGTGGTTCTTGTGGGAGAACAACTCCATTTGGCTCACTAACTTCACACACCATCAGGCTTCCAAGCAGCTCTCAAGGAAACTCAGTTTTCACACTCTATGCTTAGTGCCCTTTGTTTGCCTAGGACTGAAATGAAGCTTGGTCAGCATCCCACACAAACGAATGCTCCACATGCTGGTTTCACATGCCACCAACTCCACATTCACAGGCAACTTCAGCGCCACAGCCGTTTTCAGATAGCCCTCAATGCAAAGGCTCTAGACGCAAATATTGGTGTGAGAGCTAATTCAATCAAGGAAACACTGCATGTTGGTGAAGGGCATATTGAAGAAGGATCAGCCGAGTGGTTCTTGTGGGAGAACAACTCCATTTGGCTCACTAACTTCACACACCATCAGGCTTCCAAGCAGCTCTCAAGGAAACTCAGTTTTCACACTCTATGCTTAGTGCCCTTTGAGTGCATTATCTAGGAATGAACCTGGTAGAGCATCCCACACAAACGAATGCTCCACATGCGGGTTTCACATGCCACCAACTCCACATTCACAGGCAACTTCAGCGCCACAGCCGTTTTCAGATAGCCCTCAATGCAAAGGCTCTAGACGCAAATATTGGTGTGAGAGCTAATTCAATCAAGGAAACACTGCATGTTGGTGAAGGGCATATTGAAGAAGGATTAGCCGAGTGGTTCTTGTGGGAGAACAACTCCATTTGGCTCACTAACTTCACACACCATCAGGCTTCCAAGCAGCTCTCAAGGAAACTCAGTTTTCACACTCTATGCTTAGTGCCCTTTGTTTGCCTAGGACTGAAATGAAGCTTGGTCAGCATCCCACACAAACGAATGCTCCACATGCGGGTTTCACATGCCACCAACTCCACATTCACAGGCAACTTCAGCGCCACAGCCGTTTTCAGATAGCCCTCAATGCAAAGGCTCTAGACGCAAATATTGGTGTGAGAGCTAATTCAATCAAGGAAACACTGCATGTTGGTGAAGGGCATATTGAAGAAGGATCAGCCGAGTGGTTCTTGTGGGAGAACAACTCCATTTGGCTCACTAACTTCACACACCATCAGGCTTCCAAGCAGCTCTCAAGGAAACTCAGTTTTCACACTCTATGCTTAGTGCCCTTTGTTTGCCTAGGACTGAAATGAAGCTTGGTCAGCATCCCACACAAACGAATGCTCCACATGCGCGTTTCACATGCCACCAACTCCACATTCACAGGCAACTTCAGCGCCACAGCCGTTTTCAGATAGCCCTCAATGCAAAGGCTCTAGACGCAAATATTGGTGTGAGAGCTAATTCAATCAAGGAAACACTGCATGTTGGTGAAGGGCATATTGAAGAAGGATCAGCCGAGTGGTTCTTGTGGGAGAACAACTCCATTTGGCTCACTAACTTCACACACCATCAGGCTTCCAAGCAGCTCTCAAGGAAACTCAGTTTTCACACTCTATGCTTAGTGCCCTTTGTGTGCCTAGGACTGAAATGAAGCTTGGTCAGCATCCCACACAAACGAATGCTCCACATGCGGGTTTCACATGCCACCAACTCCACATTCACAGGCAACTTCAGCGCCACAGCCGTTTTCAGATAGCCCTCAATGCAAAGGCTCTAGACGCAAATATTGGTGTGAGAGCTAATTCAATCAAGGAAACACTGCATGTTGGTGAAGGGCATATTGAAGAAGGATCAGCCGAGTGGTTCTTGTGGGAGAACAACTCCATTTGGCTCACTAACTTCACACACCATCAGGCTTCCAAGCAGCTCTCAAGGAAACTCAGTTTTCACACTCTATGCTTAGTGCCCTTTGAGTGCATTATCTAGGAATGAACCTGGTAGAGCATCCCACACAAACGAATGCTCCACATGCGGGTTTCACATGCCACCAACTCCACATTCACAGGCAACTTCAGCGCCACAGCCGTTTTCAGATAGCCCTCAATGCAAAGGCTCTAGACACAAATATTGGTGTGAGAGCTAATTCAATCAAGGAAACACTGCATGTTGGTGAAGGGCATATTGAAGAAGGATTAGCCGAGTGGTTCTTGTGGGAGAACAACTCCATTTGGCTCACTTACTTCACACACCATCAGGCTTCCAAGCAGCTCTCAAGGAAACTCAGTTTTCACACTCTATCCTTAGTGCCCTTTGTGTGCCTAGGACTGAAATGAAGCTTGGTCAGCATCCCACACAAACGAATGCTCCACATGCGGGTTTCACATGCCACCAACTCCACATTCACAGGCAACTTCAGCGCCACAGCCGTTTTCAGATAGCCCTCAAAGCAAAGGCTCTAGACGCAAATATTGGTGTGAGAGCTAATTCAATCAAGGAAACACTGCATGTTGGTGAAGGGCATATTGAAGAAGGATCAGCCGAGTGGTTCTTGTGGGAGAACAACTCCATTTGGCTCACTAACTTCACACACCATCAGGCTTCCAAGCAGCTCTCAAGGAAACTCAGTTTTCACACTCTATGCTTAGTGCCCTTTGAGTGCATTATCTAGGAATGAACCTGGTAGAGCATCCCACACAAACGAATGCTCCACATGCGGGTTTCACATGCCACCAACTCCACATTCACAGGCAACTTCAGCGCCACAGCCGTTTTCAGATAGCCCTCAAAGCAAAGGCTCTAGACGCAAATATTGGTGTGAGAGCTAATTCAATCAAGGAAACACTGCATGTTGATGAAGGGCATATTGAAGAAGGATCAGCTGAGTGGTTCTTGTGGGAGAACAACTCCATTTGGCTCACTAACTTCACACACCATCAGGCTTCCAAGCAGCTCTCAAGGAAACTCAGTTTTCACACTCTATGCTTAGTGCCCTTTGAGTGCATTATCTAGGAATGAACCTGGTAGAGCATCCCACACAAACGAATGCACCACATGCGGGTTTCACATGCCACCAACTCCACATTCACAGGCAACTTCAGCGCCACAGCCGTTTTCAGATAGCCCTCAATGCAAAGGCTCTAGACGCAAATATTGGTGTGAGAGCTAATTCAATCAAGGAAACACTGCATGTTGGTGAAGGGCATATTGAAGAAGGATCAGCCGAGTGGTTCTTGTGGGAGAACAACTCCATTTGGCTCACTAACTTCACACACCATCAGGCTTCCAAGCAGCTCTCAAGGAAACTCAGTTTTCACACTCTATGCTTAGTGCCCTTTGTTTGCCTAGGACTGAAATGAAGCTTGGTCAGCATCCCACACAAACGAATGCTCCACATGCTGGTTTCACATGCCACCAACTCCACATTCACAGGCAACTTCAGCGCCACAGCCGTTTTCAGATAGCCCTCAATGCAAAGGCTCTAGACGCAAATATTGGTGTGAGAGCTAATTCAATCAAGGAAACACTGCATGTTGGTGAAGGGCATATTGAAGAAGGATCAGCCGAGTGGTTCTTGTGGGAGAACAACTCCATTTGGCTCACTAACTTCACACACCATCAGGCTTCCAAGCAGCTCTCAAGGAAACTCAGTTTTCACACTCTATGCTTAGTGCCCTTTGAGTGCATTATCTAGGAATGAACCTGGTAGAGCATCCCACACAAACGAATGCTCCACATGCGGGTTTCACATGCCACCAACTCCACATTCACAGGCAACTTCAGCGCCACAGCCGTTTTCAGATAGCCCTCAATGCAAAGGCTCTAGACGCAAATATTGGTGTGAGAGCTAATTCAATCAAGGAAACACTGCATGTTGGTGAAGGGCATATTGAAGAAGGATTAGCCGAGTGGTTCTTGTGGGAGAACAACTCCATTTGGCTCACTAACTTCACACACCATCAGGCTTCCAAGCAGCTCTCAAGGAAACTCAGTTTTCACACTCTATGCTTAGTGCCCTTTGTTTGCCTAGGACTGAAATGAAGCTTGGTCAGCATCCCACACAAACGAATGCTCCACATGCGGGTTTCACATGCCACCAACTCCACATTCACAGGCAACTTCAGCGCCACAGCCGTTTTCAGATAGCCCTCAATGCAAAGGCTCTAGACGCAAATATTGGTGTGAGAGCTAATTCAATCAAGGAAACACTGCATGTTGGTGAAGGGCATATTGAAGAAGGATCAGCCGAGTGGTTCTTGTGGGAGAACAACTCCATTTGGCTCACTAACTTCACACACCATCAGGCTTCCAAGCAGCTCTCAAGGAAACTCAGTTTTCACACTCTATGCTTAGTGCCCTTTGTTTGCCTAGGACTGAAATGAAGCTTGGTCAGCATCCCACACAAACGAATGCTCCACATGCGCGTTTCACATGCCACCAACTCCACATTCACAGGCAACTTCAGCGCCACAGCCGTTTTCAGATAGCCCTCAATGCAAAGGCTCTAGACGCAAATATTGGTGTGAGAGCTAATTCAATCAAGGAAACACTGCATGTTGGTGAAGGGCATATTGAAGAAGGATCAGCCGAGTGGTTCTTGTGGGAGAACAACTCCATTTGGCTCACTAACTTCACACACCATCAGGCTTCCAAGCAGCTCTCAAGGAAACTCAGTTTTCACACTCTATGCTTAGTGCCCTTTGTGTGCCTAGGACTGAAATGAAGCTTGGTCAGCATCCCACACAAACGAATGCTCCACATGCGGGTTTCACATGCCACCAACTCCACATTCACAGGCAACTTCAGCGCCACAGCCGTTTTCAGATAGCCCTCAATGCAAAGGCTCTAGACGCAAATATTGGTGTGAGAGCTAATTCAATCAAGGAAACACTGCATGTTGGTGAAGGGCATATTGAAGAAGGATCAGCCGAGTGGTTCTTGTGGGAGAACAACTCCATTTGGCTCACTAACTTCACACACCATCAGGCTTCCAAGCAGCTCTCAAGGAAACTCAGTTTTCACACTCTATGCTTAGTGCCCTTTGAGTGCATTATCTAGGAATGAACCTGGTAGAGCATCCCACACAAACGAATGCTCCACATGCGGGTTTCACATGCCACCAACTCCACATTCACAGGCAACTTCAGCGCCACAGCCGTTTTCAGATAGCCCTCAAAGCAAAGGCTCTAGACGCAAATATTGGTGTGAGAGCTAATTCAATCAAGGAAACACTGCATGTTGATGAAGGGCATATTGAAGAAGGATCAGCTGAGTGGTTCTTGTGGGAGAACAACTCCATTTGGCTCACTAACTTCACACACCATCAGGCTTCCAAGCAGCTCTCAAGGAAACTCAGTTTTCACACTCTATGCTTAGTGCCCTTTGAGTGCATTATCTAGGAATGAACCTGGTAGAGCATCCCACACAAACGAATGCACCACATGCGGGTTTCACATGCCACCAACTCCACATTCACAGGCAACTTCAGCGCCACAGCCGTTTTCAGATAGCCCTCAATGCAAAGGCTCTAGACGCAAATATTGGTGTGAGAGCTAATTCAATCAAGGAAACAGTGCATGTTGGTGAAGGGCATATTGAAGAAGGATCAGCCAAGTGGTTCTTGTGGGAGAACAACTCCATTTGGCTCACTAACTTCACACACCATCAGGCTTCCAAGCAGCTCTCAAGGAAACTCAGTTTTCACACTCTATGCTTAGTGCCCTTTGTATGGCTACGACTGAAATGAACCTGGTAGAGCATCCCACACAAACGAATGCTCCACATGCGGGTTTCACATGCCACCAACTCCACATTCACAGGCAACTTCAGCGCCACAGCCGTTTTCAGATAGCCCTCAATGCAAAGGCTCTAGACGCAAATATTGGTGTGAGAGCTAATTCAATCAAGGAAACACTGCATGTTGGTGAAGGGCATATTGAAGAAGGATCAGCCGAGTGGTTCTTGTGGGAGAACAACTCCATTTGGCTCACTAACTTCACACACCATCAGGCTTCCAAGCAGCTCTCAAGGAAACTCAGTTTTCACACTCTATGCTTAGTGCCCTTTGTATGGCTACGACTGAAATGAACCTGGTAGAGCATCCCACACAAACGAATGCTCCACATGCGGGTTTCACATGCCACCAACTCCACATTCACAGGCAACTTCAGCGCCACAGCCGTTTTCAGATAGCCCTCAATGCAAAGGCTCTAGACGCAAATATTGGTGTGAGAGCTAATTCAATCAAGGAAACACTGCATGTTGGTGAAGGGCATATTGAAGAAGGATCAGCCGAGTGGTTCTTGTGGGAGAACAACTCCATTTGGCTCACTAACTTCACACACCATCAGGCTTCCAAGCAGCTCTCAAGGAAACTCAGTTTTCACACTCTATGCTTAGTGCCCTTTGAGTGCATTATCTAGGAATGAACCTGGTAGAGCATCCCACACAAACGAATGCTCCACATGCGGGTTTCACATGCCACCAACTCCACATTCACAGGCAACTTCAGCGCCACAGCCGTTTTCAGATAGCCCTCAATGCAAAGGCTCTAGACGCAAATATTGGTGTGAGAGCTAATTCAATCAAGGAAACACTGCATGTTGGTGAAGGGCATATTGAAGAAGGATCAGCCGAGTGGTTCTTGTGGGAGAACAACTCCATTTGGCTCACTAACTTCACACACCATCAGGCTTCCAAGCAGCTCTCAAGGAAACTCAGTTTTCACACTCTATGCTTAGTGCCCTTTCTTTGGCTACGACTGAAATGAACCTGGTAGAGCATCCCACACAAACGAATGCTCCACATGCGGGTTTCACATGCCACCAACTCCACATTCACAGGCAACTTCAGCTCCACAGCCGTTTTCAGATAGCCCTCAATGCAAAGGCTCTAGAAGCAAATATAGGTGTGAGAGCTAATTCAATCAAGGAAACACTGCATGTTGGTGAAGGGCATATTGAAGAAGGATCAGCCGAGTGGTTCTTGTGGGAGAACAACTCCATTTGGCTCACTAACTTCACACACCATCAGGCTTCCAAGCAGCTCTCAAGGAAACTCAGTTTTCACACTCTATGCTTAGTGCCCTTTGTGTGCCTAGGACTGAAATGAACCTGGTAGAGCATCCCACACAAACGAATGCTCCACATGCGGGTTTCACATGCCACCAACTCCACATTCACAGGCAACTTCAGCGCCACAGCCGTTTTCAGATAGCCCTCAATGCAAAGGCTCTAGACGCAAATATTGGTGTGAGAGCTAATTCAATCAAGGAAACACTGCATGTTGGTGAAGGGCATATTGAAGAAGGATCAGCCGAGTGGTTCTTGTGGGAGAACAACTGCATTTGGCTCACTAACTTCACACACCATCAGGCTTCCAAGCAGCTCTCAAGGAAACTCAGTTTTCACACTCTATGCTTAGTGCCCTTTGAATGCATTATCTAGGAATGAACCTGGTAGAGCATCCCACACAAACGAATGCTCCACATGCGGGTTTCACATGCCACCAACTCCACATTCACAGGCAACTTCAGCGCCACAGCCGTTTTCAGATAGCCCTCAATGCAAAGGCTCTAGACGCAAATATTGGTGTGAGAGCTAATTCAATCAAGGAAACACTGCATGTTGGTGAAGGGCATATTGAAGAAGGATCAGCCGAGTGGTTCTTGTGGGAGAACAACTCCATTTGGCTCACTAACTTCACACACCATCAGGCTTCCAAGCAGCTCTCAAGGAAACTAAGTTTTTACACTATATGCTTAGTGCCCTTTGTGTGCCTAGGACTGAAATGAAGCTTGGTAGAGCATCCCACACAAACGAATGCTCCACATGCGGGTTTCACATGCCACCAACTCCACATTCGCAGGCAACTTCAGCGCCACAGCCGTTTTCAGATAGCCCTCAAAGCAAAGGCTCTAGACGCAAATATTGGTGTGAGAGCTAATTCAATCAAGGAAACACTGCATGTTGGTGAAGGGCATATTGAAGAAGGATCAGCCAAGTGGTTCTTGTGGGAGAACAACTCGATTTGGCTCACTAACTTCACACACCATCAGGCTTCCAAGCAGCTCTCAAGGAAACTCAGTTTTCACACTCTATGCTTAGTGCCCTTTCTTAGGCTACCTCTGAAATGAACCTGGTAGAGCATCCCACACAAACGAATGCTCCACATGCGGGTTTCACATGCCACCAACTCCACATTCACAGGCAATTTCAGCGCCACAGCCGTTTTCAGATAGCCCTCAATGCAAAGGCTCTAGACGCAAATATTGGTGTGAGAGCTAATTCAATCAAGGAAACACTGCATGTTGGTGAAGGGCATATTGAAGAAGGATCAGCCGAGTGGTTCTTGTGGGAGAACAACTCCATTTGGCTCACTAACTTCACACACCATCAGGCTTCCAAGCAGCTCTCAAGGAAACTCAGTTTTCACACTCTATGCTTAGTGCCCTTTGAGTGCATTATCTAGGAATGAACCTGGTAGAGCATCCCACACAAACGAATGCTCCACATGCGGGTTTCACATGCCACCAACTCCACATTCACAGGCAACTTCAGCGCCACAGCCGTTTTCAGATAGCCCTCAATGCAAAGGCTCTAGACGCAAATATTGGTGTGAGAGCTAATTCAATCAAGGAAACACTGCATGTTGGTGAAGGGCATATTGAAGAAGGATCAGCCGAGTGGTTCTTGTGGGAGAACCACTCCATTTGGCTCACTAACTTCACACACCATCAGGCTTCCAAGCAGTTCTCAAGGAAACTCAGTTTTCACACTCTATGCTTAGTGCCCTTTCTTTGGCTACGACTGAAATGAACCTGGTAGAGCATCCCACACAAACGAATGCTCCACATGCGGGTTTCACATGCCACCAACTCCACATTCGCAGGCAACTTCAGCGCCACAGCCGTTTTCAGATAGCCCTCAATGCAAAGGCTCTAGACGCAAATATAGGTGTGAGAGCTAATTCAATCAAGGAAACACTGCATGTTGGTGAAGGGCATATTGAAGAAGGATCAGCCGAGTGGTTCTTGTGGGAGAACAACTCCATTTGGCTCACTAACTTCACACACCATCAGGCTTCCAAGCAGCTCTCAAGGAAACTCAGTTTTCACACTCTATGCTTAGTGCCCTTTGTGTGCCTAGGACTGAAATGAACCTGGTAGAGCATCCCACACAAACGAATGCTCCACATGCGGGTTTCACATGCCACCAACTCCACATTCACAGGCAACTTCAGCGCCACAGCCGTTTTCAGATAGCCCTCAATGCAAAGGCTCTAGACGCAAATATTGGTGTGAGAGCTAATTCAATCAAGGAAACACTGCATGTTGGTGAAGGGCATATTGAAGAAGGATCAGCCGAGTGGTTCTTGTGGGAGAACAACTCCATTTGGCTCACTAACTTCACACACCATCAGGCTTCCAAGCAGCTCTCAAGGAAACTCAGTTTTCACACTCTATGCTTAGTGCCCTTTGAGTGCATTATCTAGGAATGAACCTGGTAGAGCATCCCACACAAACGAATGCTCCACATGCGGGTTTCACATGCCACCAACTCCACATTCACAGGCAACTTCAGCGCCACAGCCGTTTTCAGATAGCCCTCAATGCAAAGGCTCTAGACGCAAATATTGTTGTAAGAGCTAATTCAATCAAGGAAACACTGCATGTTGGTGAAGGGCATATTGAAGAAGGATCAGCCGAGTGGTTCTTGTGGGAGAACAACTCCATTTGGCTCACTAACTTCACACACCATCAGGCTTCCAAGCAGCTCTCAAGGAAACTCAGTTTTCACACTCTATGCTTAGTGCCCTTTGTGTGCCTAGGACTGAAATGAAGCTTGGTCAGCATCCCACACAAACGAATGCTCCACATGCGGGTTTCACATGCCACCAACTCCACATTTACAGGCAACTTCAGCGCCACAGCCGTTTTCAGATAGCCCTCAATGCAAAGGCTCTAGACGCAAATATTGGTGTGAGAGCTAATTCAATCAAGGAAACACTGCATGTTGGTGAAGGGCATATTGAAGAAGGATCAGCCGAGTGGTTCTTGTGGGAGAACAACTCCATTTGGCTCACTAACTTCACACACCATCAGGCTTCCAAGCAGCTCTCAAGGAAACTCAGTTTTCACACTCTATGCTTAGTGCCCTTTGTGTGCCTAGGACTGAAATGAAGCTTGGTCAGCATCCCACACAAACGAATGCTCCACATGCGGGTTTCACATGCCACCAACTCCACATTTACAGGCAACTTCAGCGCCACAGCCGTTTTCAGATAGCCCTCAATGCAAAGGCTCTAGACGCAAATATTGGTGTGAGAGCTAATTCAATCAAGGAAACACTGCATGTTGGTGAAGGGCATATTGAAGAAGGATCAGCCGAGTGGTTCTTGTGGGAGAACAACTCCATTTGGCTCACTAACTTCACACACCATCAGGCTTCCAAGCAGCTCTCAAGGAAACTCAGTTTTCACACTCTATGCTTAGTGCCCTTTGAGTGCATTATCTAGGAATGAACCTGGTAGAGCATCCCACACAAACGAATGCTCCACATGCGGGTTTCACATGCCACCAACTCCACATTCACAGGCAACTTCAGCGCCACAGCCGTTTTCAGATAGCCCTCAATGCAAAGGCTCTAGACGCAAATATTGGTGTGAGAGCTAATTCAATCAAGGAAACACTGCATGTTGGTGAAGGGCATATTGAAGAAGGATTAGCCGAGTGGTTCTTGTGGGAGAACAACTCCATTTGGCTCACTAACTTCACACACCATCAGGCTTCCAAGCAGCTCTCAAGGAAACTCAGTTTTCACACTCTATGCTTAGTGCCCTTTGTTTGCCTAGGACTGAAATGAAGCTTGGTCAGCATCCCACACAAACGAATGCTCCACATGCGGGTTTCACATGCCACCAACTCCACATTCACAGGCAACTTCAGCGCCACAGCCGTTTTCAGATAGCCCTCAATGCAAAGGCTCTAGACGCAAATATTGGTGTGAGAGCTAATTCAATCAAGGAAACACTGCATGTTGGTGAAGGGCATATTGAAGAAGGATCAGCCGAGTGGTTCTTGTGGGAGAACAACTCCATTTGGCTCACTAACTTCACACACCATCAGGCTTCCAAGCAGCTCTCAAGGAAACTCAGTTTTCACACTCTATGCTTAGTGCCCTTTGAGTGCATTATCTAGGAATGAACCTGGTAGAGCATCCCACACAAACGAATGCTCCACATGCGGGTTTCACATGCCACCAACTCCACATTCACAGGCAACTTCAGCGCCACAGCCGTTTTCAGATAGCCCTCAATGCAAAGGCTCTAGACGCAAATATTGGTGTGAGAGCTAATTCAATCAAGGAAACACTGCATGTTGGTGAAGGGCATATTGAAGAAGGATTAGCCGAGTGGTTCTTGTGGGAGAACAACTCCATTTGGCTCACTAACTTCACACACCATCAGGCTTCCAAGCAGCTCTCAAGGAAACTCAGTTTTCACACTCTATGCTTAGTGCCCTTTGTTTGCCTAGGACTGAAATGAAGCTTGGTCAGCATCCCACACAAACGAATGCTCCACATGCGGGTTTCACATGCCACCAACTCCACATTCACAGGCAACTTCAGCGCCACAGCCGTTTTCAGATAGCCCTCAATGCAAAGGCTCTAGACGCAAATATTGGTGTGAGAGCTAATTCAATCAAGGAAACACTGCATGTTGGTGAAGGGCATATTGAAGAAGGATCAGCCGAGTGGTTCTTGTGGGAGAACAACTCCATTTGGCTCACTAACTTCACACACCATCAGGCTTCCAAGCAGCTCTCAAGGAAACTCAGTTTTCACACTCTATGCTTAGTGCCCTTTGTTTGCCTAGGACTGAAATGAAGCTTGGTCAGCATCCCACACAAACGAATGCTCCACATGCGCGTTTCACATGCCACCAACTCCACATTCACAGGCAACTTCAGCGCCACAGCCGTTTTCAGATAGCCCTCAATGCAAAGGCTCTAGACGCAAATATTGGTGTGAGAGCTAATTCAATCAAGGAAACACTGCATGTTGGTGAAGGGCATATTGAAGAAGGATCAGCCGAGTGGTTCTTGTGGGAGAACAACTCCATTTGGCTCACTAACTTCACACACCATCAGGCTTCCAAGCAGCTCTCAAGGAAACTCAGTTTTCACACTCTATGCTTAGTGCCCTTTGTGTGCCTAGGACTGAAATGAAGCTTGGTCAGCATCCCACACAAACGAATGCTCCACATGCGGGTTTCACATGCCACCAACTCCACATTCACAGGCAACTTCAGCGCCACAGCCGTTTTCAGATAGCCCTCAATGCAAAGGCTCTAGACGCAAATATTGGTGTGAGAGCTAATTCAATCAAGGAAACACTGCATGTTGGTGAAGGGCATATTGAAGAAGGATCAGCCGAGTGGTTCTTGTGGGAGAACAACTCCATTTGGCTCACTAACTTCACACACCATCAGGCTTCCAAGCAGCTCTCAAGGAAACTCAGTTTTCACACTCTATGCTTAGTGCCCTTTGAGTGCATTATCTAGGAATGAACCTGGTAGAGCATCCCACACAAACGAATGCTCCACATGCGGGTTTCACATGCCACCAACTCCACATTCACAGGCAACTTCAGCGCCACAGCCGTTTTCAGATAGCCCTCAATGCAAAGGCTCTAGACACAAATATTGGTGTGAGAGCTAATTCAATCAAGGAAACACTGCATGTTGGTGAAGGGCATATTGAAGAAGGATTAGCCGAGTGGTTCTTGTGTTAGAACAACTCCATTTGGCTCACTTACTTCACACACCATCAGGCTTCCAAGCAGCTCTCAAGGAAACTCAGTTTTCACACTCTATGCTTAGTGCCCTTTGTGTGCCTAGGACTGAAATGAAGCTTGGTCAGCATCCCACACAAACGAATGCTCCACATGCGGGTTTCACATGCCACCAACTCCACATTCACAGGCAACTTCAGCGCCACAGCCGTTTTCAGATAGCCCTCAAAGCAAAGGCTCTAGACGCAAATATTGGTGTGAGAGCTAATTCAATCAAGGAAACACTGCATGTTGGTGAAGGGCATATTGAAGAAGGATCAGCCGAGTGGTTCTTGTGGGAGAACAACTCCATTTGGCTCACTAACTTCACACACCATCAGGCTTCCAAGCAGCTCTCAAGGAAACTCAGTTTTCACACTCTATGCTTAGTGCCCTTTGAGTGCATTATCTAGGAATGAACCTGGTAGAGCATCCCACACAAACGAATGCTCCACATGCGGGTTTCACATGCCACCAACTCCACATTCACAGGCAACTTCAGCGCCACAGCCGTTTTCAGATAGCCCTCAAAGCAAAGGCTCTAGACGCAAATATTGGTGTGAGAGCTAATTCAATCAAGGAAACACTGCATGTTGATGAAGGGCATATTGAAGAAGGATCAGCTGAGTGGTTCTTGTGGGAGAACAACTCCATTTGGCTCACTAACTTCACACACCATCAGGCTTCCAAGCAGCTCTCAAGGAAACTCAGTTTTCACACTCTATGCTTAGTGCCCTTTGAGTGCATTATCTAGGAATGAACCTGGTAGAGCATCCCACACAAACGAATGCACCACATGCGGGTTTCACATGCCACCAACTCCACATTCACAGGCAACTTCAGCGCCACAGCCGTTTTCAGATAGCCCTCAATGCAAAGGCTCTAGACGCAAATATTGGTGTGAGAGCTAATTCAATCAAGGAAACAGTGCATGTTGGTGAAGGGCATATTGAAGAAGGATCAGCCAAGTGGTTCTTGTGGGAGAACAACTCCATTTGGCTCACTAACTTCACACACCATCAGGCTTCCAAGCAGCTCTCAAGGAAACTCAGTTTTCACACTCTATGCTTAGTGCCCTTTGTATGGCTACGACTGAAATGAACCTGGTAGAGCATCCCACACAAACGAATGCTCCACATGCGGGTTTCACATGCCACCAACTCCACATTCACAGGCAACTTCAGCGCCACAGCCGTTTTCAGATAGCCCTCAATGCAAAGGCTCTAGACGCAAATATTGGTGTGAGAGCTAATTCAATCAAGGAAACACTGCATGTTGGTGAAGGGCATATTGAAGAAGGATCAGCCGAGTGGTTCTTGTGGGAGAACAACTCCATTTGGCTCACTAACTTCACACACCATCAGGCTTCCAAGCAGCTCTCAAGGAAACTCAGTTTTCACACTCTATGCTTAGTGCCCTTTGAGTGCATTATCTAGGAATGAACCTGGTAGAGCATCCCACACAAACGAATGCTCCACATGCGGGTTTCACATGCCACCAACTCCACATTCACAGGCAACTTCAGCGCCACAGCCGTTTTCAGATAGCCCTCAATGCAAAGGCTCTAGACGCAAATATTGGTGTGAGAGCTAATTCAATCAAGGAAACACTGCATGTTGGTGAAGGGCATATTGAAGAAGGATCAGCCGAGTGGTTCTTGTGGGAGAACAACTCCATTTGGCTCACTAACTTCACACACCATCAGGCTTCCAAGCAGCTCTCAAGGAAACTCAGTTTTCACACTCTATGCTTAGTGCCCTTTCTTTGGCTACGACTGAAATGAACCTGGTAGAGCATCCCACACAAACGAATGCTCCACATGCGGGTTTCACATGCCACCAACTCCACATTCACAGGCAACTTCAGCTCCACAGCCGTTTTCAGATAGCCCTCAATGCAAAGGCTCTAGAAGCAAATATAGGTGTGAGAGCTAATTCAATCAAGGAAACACTGCATGTTGGTGAAGGGCATATTGAAGAAGGATCAGCCGAGTGGTTCTTGTGGGAGAACAACTCCATTTGGCTCACTAACTTCACACACCATCAGGCTTCCAAGCAGCTCTCAAGGAAACTCAGTTTTCACACTCTATGCTTAGTGCCCTTTGTGTGCCTAGGACTGAAATGAACCTGGTAGAGCATCCCACACAAACGAATGCTCCACATGCGGGTTTCACATGCCACCAACTCCACATTCACAGGCAACTTCAGCGCCACAGCCGTTTTCAGATAGCCCTCAATGCAAAGGCTCTAGACGCAAATATTGGTGTGAGAGCTAATTCAATCAAGGAAACACTGCATGTTGGTGAAGGGCATATTGAAGAAGGATCAGCCGAGTGGTTCTTGTGGGAGAACAACTCCATTTGGCTCACTAACTTCACACACCATCAGGCTTCCAAGCAGCTCTCAAGGAAACTCAGTTTTCACACTCTATGCTTAGTGCCCTTTGAATGCATTATCTAGGAATGAACCTGGTAGAGCATCCCACACAAACGAATGCTCCACATGCGGGTTTCACATGCCACCAACTCCACATTCACAGGCAACTTCAGCGCCACAGCCGTTTTCAGATAGCCCTCAATGCAAAGGCTCTAGACGCAAATATTGGTGTGAGAGCTAATTCAATCAAGGAAACACTGCATGTTGGTGAAGGGCATATTGAAGAAGGATCAGCCGAGTGGTTCTTGTGGGAGAACAACTCCATTTGGCTCACTAACTTCACACACCATCAGGCTTCCAAGCAGCTCTCAAGGAAACTAAGTTTTTACACTATATGCTTAGTGCCCTTTGTGTGCCTAGGACTGAAATGAAGCTTGGTAGAGCATCCCACACAAACGAATGCTCCACATGCGGGTTTCACATGCCACCAACTCCACATTCGCAGGCAACTTCAGCGCCACAGCCGTTTTCAGATAGCCCTCAAAGCAAAGGCTCTAGACGCAAATATTGGTGTGAGAGCTAATTCAATCAAGGAAACACTGCATGTTGGTGAAGGGCATATTGAAGAAGGATCAGCCAAGTGGTTCTTGTGGGAGAACAACTCGATTTGGCTCACTAACTTCACACACCATCAGGCTTCCAAGCAGCTCTCAAGGAA
The DNA here is from genome assembly GCF_030435755.1 of Ochotona princeps. Taxonomy (NCBI): domain Eukaryota; kingdom Metazoa; phylum Chordata; class Mammalia; order Lagomorpha; family Ochotonidae; genus Ochotona; species Ochotona princeps. Next base: position 29,059 of record NW_026700676.1, read on the forward strand.
ACTCAGTTTTCACACTCTATGCTTAGTGCCCTTTCTTAGGCTACCTCTGAAATGAACCTGGTAGAGCATCCCACACAAACGAATGCTCCACATGCGGGTTTCACATGCCACCAACTCCACATTCACAGGCAATTTCAGCGCCACAGCCGTTTTCAGATAGCCCTCAATGCAAAGGCTCTAGACGCAAATATTGGTGTGAGAGCTAATTCAATCAAGGAAACACTGCATGTTGGTGAAGGGCATATTGAAGAAGGATCAGCCGAGTGGTTCTTGTGGGAGAACAACTCCATTTGGCTCACTAACTTCACACACCATCAGGCTTCCAAGCAGCTCTCAAGGAAACTCAGTTTTCACACTCTATGCTTAGTGCCCTTTGAGTGCATTATCTAGGAATGAACCTGGTAGAGCATCCCACACAAACGAATGCTCCACATGCGGGTTTCACATGCCACCAACTCCACATTCACAGGCAACTTCAGCGCCACAGCCGTTTTCAGATAGCCCTCAATGCAAAGGCTCTAGACGCAAATATTGGTGTGAGAGCTAATTCAATCAAGGAAACACTGCATGTTGGTGAAGGGCATATTGAAGAAGGATCAGCCGAGTGGTTCTTGTGGGAGAACCACTCCATTTGGCTCACTAACTTCACACACCATCAGGCTTCCAAGCAGCTCTCAAGGAAACTCAGTTTTCACACTCTATGCTTAGTGCCCTTTCTTTGGCTACAACTGAAATGAACCTGGTAGAGCATCCCACACAAACGAATGCTCCACATGCGGGTTTCACATGCCACCAACTCCACATTCGCAGGCAACTTCAGCGCCACAGCCGTTTTCAGATAGCCCTCAATGCAAAGGCTCTAGACGCAAATATAGGTGTGAGAGCTAATTCAATCAAGGAAACACTGCATGTTGGTGAAGGGCATATTGAAGAAGGATCAGCCGAGTGGTTCTTGTGGGAGAACAACTCCATTTGGCTCACTAACTTCACACACCATCAGGCTTCCAAGCAGCTCTCAAGGAAACTCAGTTTTCACACTCTATGCTTAGTGCCCTTTGTGTGCCTAGGACTGAAATGAACCTGGTAGAGCATCCCACACAAACGAATGCTCCACATGCGGGTTTCACATGCCACCAACTCCACATTCACAGGCAACATCAGCGCCACAGCCGTTTTCAGATAGCCCTCAATGCAAAGGCTCTAGACGCAAATATTGGTGTGAGAGCTAATTCAATCAAGGAAACACTGCATGTTGGTGAAGGGCATATTGAAGAAGGATCAGCCGAGTGGTTCTTGTGGGAGAACAACTCCATTTGGCTCACTAACTTCACACACCATCAGGCTTCCAAGCAGCTCTCAAGGAAACTCAGTTTTCACACTCTATGCTTAGTGCCCTTTGAGTGCATTATCTAGGAATGAACCTGGTAGAGCATCCCACACAAACGAATGCTCCACATGCGGGTTTCACATGCCACCAACTCCACATTCACAGGCAACTTCAGCGCCACAGCCGTTTTCAGATAGCCCTCAATGCAAAGGCTCTAGACGCAAATATTGGTGTGAGAGCTAATTCAATCAAGGAAACACTGCATGTTGGTGAAGGGCATATTGAAGAAGGATCAGCCGAGTGGTTCTTGTGGGAGAACAACTCCATTTGGCTCACTAACTTCACACACCATCAGGCTTCCAAGCAGCTCTCAAGGAAACTCAGTTTTCACACTCTATGCTTAGTGCCCTTTGAGTGCATTATCTAGGAATGAACCTGGTAGAGCATCCCACACAAACGAATGCTCCACATGCGA
>NW_026700677.1:0-21352 GCF_030435755.1 Ochotona princeps
GTGAGAGCTAATTCAATCAAGGAAACACTGCATGTTGGTGAAGGGCATATTGAAGAAGGATCAGCCGAGTGGTTCTTGTGGGAGAACAACTCCATTTGGCTCACTAACCTCACACACCATCAGGCTTCCAAGCAGCTCTCAAGGAAACTCAGTTTTCACACTCTATGCTTAGTGCCCTTTGAGTGCATTATCTAGGAATGAATCTGGTAGAGCATCCCACACAAACGAATGCTCCACATGCGGGTTTCACATGCCACCAACTCCACATTCACAGGCAACTTCAGCGCCACAGCCGTTTTCAGATAGCCCTCAATGCAAAGGCTCTAGACGCAAATATTGGTGTGAGCTAATTCAATCAAGGAAACACTGCATGTTGGTGAAGGGCATATTGAAGAAGGATCAGCCGAGTGGTTCTTGTGGGAGAACAACTCCATTTGGCTCACTAACTTCACACACCATCAGGCTTCCAAGCAGCTCTCAAGGAAACTCAGTTTTCACACTCTATGTTTAAGGCCCTTTGAGTGCATTATCTAGGGAATGAAACCTGGTAGAGCATTCCACACAAACGAATGCTCCACATGCGGGCTTCACATGCCACCAACTCCACATTCACAGGCAACTTCAGCGCCACAGCCGTTTTCAGATAGCCCTCAATGCAAAGGCTCTAGACGCAAATATTGGAGTGAGAGCTAATTCAATCAAGGAAACACTGCATGTTGGTGAAGGGCATATTGAAGAAGGATCAGCCGAGTGGTTCTTGTGGGAGAACAACTCCATTTGGCTCACTAACTTCACACACCATCAGGCTTCCAAGCAGCTCTCAAGGAAACTCAGTTTTCACACTCTACGCTTAGTGCCCTTTGAGTGCATTATCTAGGAATGAACCTGGTAGAGCATCCCACACAAACGAATGCTCCACATGCGGGTTTCACATGCCACCAACTCCACATTCACAGGCAACTTCAGCGCACAGCCGTTTTCAGATAGCCCTCAATGCAAAGGCTCTAGACGCAAATATTGGTGTGAGAGCTAATTCAATCAAGGAAACACTGCATGTTGGTGAAGGGCATATTGAAGAAGGATCAGCCGAGTGGTTCTTGTGGGAGAACAACTCCATTTGGCTCACTAACTTCACACACCATCAGGCTTCCAAGCAGCTCTCAAGGGAAACTCAGTTTTCACACTCTATGTTTAGTGCCCTTTGAGTGCATTATCTAGGAATGAACCTGGTACAGCATCCCACACAAACGAATGCTCCACATGCGGGTTTCACATGCCACCAACTCCACATTCACAGGCAACTTCAGCGCCACAGCCGTTTTCAGATAGCCCTCAATGCAAAGGCTCTAGACGCAAATATTGGTGTGAGAGCTAATTCAATCAAGGAAACACTGCATGTTGGTGAAGGGCATATTGAAGAAGGATCAGCCGAGTGGTTCTTGTGGGAGAGAACAACTCCATTTGGCTCACTAACTTCACACACCATCAGGCTTCCCAGCAGCTCTCAAGGAAACTCAGTTTTTACACTCTATGTTTAATGCCCTTTGAGTGCATTATCTAGGAATGAACCTGGTAGAGCATCCCACACAAACGAATGCTCCACATGCGGGTTTCACATGCCACAACTCCACATTCACAGGCAACTTCAGCGCCACAGCCGTTTTCAGATAGCCCTCAATGCAAAGGCTCTAGACGCAAATATTGGGTGTGAGAGCTAATTCAATCAAGGAAACACTGCATGTTGGTGAAGGGCATATTGAAGAAGGATCAGCCGAGTGGTTCTTGTGGGAGAACAACTCCATTTGGCTCACTAACTTCACACACCATCACGCTTCCTAGCAGCTCTCAAGGAAACTCAGTTTTCACACTCTATGTTTAAGGCCCTTTGAGTGCATTATCTAGGAATGAACCTGGTAGAGCATCCCACACAAACGAATGCTCCACATGCGGGGTTTCACATGCCACCAACTCCACATTCACAGGCAACTTCAGCGCCACAGCCGTTTTCAGATAGCCCTCAATGCAAAGGCTCTAGACGCAAATATTGGTGTGAGAGCTAATTCAATCAAGGAAACACTGCATGTTGGTGAAGGGCATATTGAAGAAGGATCAGCCGAGTGGTTCTTGTGGGAGAACAACTCCATTTGGCTCACTAACTTCACACACCATCAGGCTTCCAACGCAGCTCTCAAGGAAACTCAGTTTTCACACTCTATGCTTAGTGCCCTTTGAGTGCATTATCTAGGAATGAACCTGGTAGAGCATCCCACACAAACGAATGCTCCACATGCGGGTTTCACATGCCACCAACTCCACATTCACAGGCAACTTCAGCGCCACAGCCGTTTTCAGATAGCCCTCAATGCAAAGGCTCTAGACGCAAATATTGGTGTGAGAGCTAATTCAATCAAGGAAACACTGCATGTTGGTGAAGGGCATATTGAAGAAGGATCAGCCGAGTGGTTCTTGTGGGGAGAACAACTCCATTTGGCTCACTAACTTCACACACCATCAGGCTTCCAGGCAGCTCTCAAGGAAACTCAGTTTTCACACTCTATGCTTAGTGCCCTTTGAGTGCATTATCTAGGAATGAACCTGGTAGAGCATCCACACAAACGAATGCTCCACATGCGGGTTTCGCATGCCACCAACTCCACATTCACAGGCAACTTCAGCGACACAGCCGTTTTCAGATAGCCCTCAATGCAAAGGCTCTAGACGCAAATATTGGTGTGAGAGCTAATTCAATCAAGGAAACACTGCATGTTGGTGAAGGGGCATATTGAAGACGGATCAGCCGAGTGGTTCTTGTGGGAGAACAACTCCATTTGGCTCACTAACTTCACACACCATCAGGCTTCCAAGCAGCTCTGCAAGGAAACTCAGTTTTTCACACTCTATGCTTAGTGCCCTTTGAGTGCATTATCTAGGAATTGAACCCTGGTACAGCATCCCACACAAACGAATGCTCCACATGCGGGTTTCACATGCCACCAACTCCACATTCACAGGCAACTTCAGCGCCACAGCCGTTTTCAGATAGCCCTCAATGCAAAGGCTCTAGACGCAAATATTGGGTGTGTGAGAGCTAATTCAATCAAGGAAACACTGCATGTTGGTGAAGGGCATATTGAAGAAGGATCAGCCGAGTGGTTCTTGTGGGAGAACAACTCCATTTGGCTCACTAACTTCACACACCATCAGGCTTCCAAGCAGCTCTCAAGGAAACTCAGTTTTCACACTCTATGCTTAGTGCCCTTTGAGTGCATTATCTAGGAATGAACCTCGTAGAGCATCCCACACAAACGAATGCTCCACATGCGGGTTTCACATGCCACCAACTCCACACTTCACAAGCAAATTCAGCGCCACAGCCGTTTTCAGATAGCCCTCAATGCAAAGGCTCTTGACGCAAATATCGGTGTGAGAGCTAATTCAATCAAGGAAACACTGCATGTTGGTGAAGGGCATATTGAAGACGGATCAGCCGAGTGGTTCTTGTGGGAGAACAACTCCATTTGGCTCACTAACTTCACACACCATCAGGCTTCCAAGCAGCTCTCAAGGAAACTCAGTTTTCACACTCTATGCTTAGTGCCCTTTGAGTGCATTATCTAGGAATGAACCTGGTAGAGCATCCCACAGAAACGAATGCTCCACATGCGGGTTTCACATGCCAGCAACTCCACATTCACAGGCAACTTCAGCGCCACAGCCGTTTTCAGATAGCCCTCAATGCAAAGGCTCTAGACGCAAATATTGGTGTGAGAGCTAATCAATCAAGGAAACACTGCATGTTGGTGAAGGCATATTGAGAAGGATCAGCCGAGTGGTTCTTGTGGGAGAACAACTCCATTTGGCTCACTAACTTCACACACCATCAGGCTTCCAAGCAGCTCTCAAGGAAACTCAGTTTTCACACTCTATGCTTAGTGCCCTTGAGTGCATTATCTAGGAATGAACCTGATAGAGCATCCCACACAAACGAATGCTCCACATGCGGGTTTCACATGCCACCAACTCCACATTCACAGGCAACTTCAGCGCCACAGCCGTTTTCAGATAGCCCTCAATGCAAAGGCTCTAGACGCAAATATTGGTGTGAGAGCTAATTCAATCAAGGAAACACTGCATGTTGGTGAAGGGCATATTGAAGAAGGATCAGCCGAGTGGTTCTTGTGGGGAGAACAACTCCATTTGGCTCACTAACTTCACACACCATCAGGCTTCCAAGCAGCTCTCAAGGAAACTCAGTTTTCACACTCTATGCTTAGTGCCCTTTGAGTGCCTTATCTAGGAATGAACCTGGTAGAGCATCCCACACAAACGAATGTTCCACATGCGGGTTTCACATGCCACCAACTCCACATTCACAGGCAACTTCAGCGCCACAGCCGTTTTCAGATAGCCCTCAATTCAAAAGGCTCTAGACGCAAATATTGGGTGTGAGAGCTAATTCAATCAAGGAAACATTGCATGTTGGTGAAGGGCCATATTGAAGACGGATCAGCCGAGTGGTTCTTGTGGGAGAACAACTCCATTTGGCTCACTAACTTCACACACCATCAGGCTTCCAAGCAGCTCTCAAGGAAACTCAGTTTTCACACTCTATGCTTTGTGCCCTTGAGTGACTAGGACTGGAAATGAACCTGGTAGAGCATCCCACACAAACGAATGCTCCACATGCGGGTTTCACAAGCCACCAACTCCACATTCACAGGCAACTTCAGCGCCACAGCCGTTTTCAGATAGCCCTCAATGCAAAGGCTCTAGACGCAAATATTGGTGTGAGAGCTAATTCAATCAAGGAAACAATGCATGTTGGTGAAGGGCATATTGAAGAAGGATCAGCCGAGTGGTTCTTGTGGGAGAACAACTCCATTTGGCTCACTAACTTCACACACCATCAGGCTTCCAAGCAGCTCTCAAGAAACTCAGTTTTCACACTCTATGCTTAGTGCCCTTTGAGTGCATTATCTAGGAATGAACCTGGTAGAGCATCCCACACAAACGAATGTTCCACTTGCGGGTTTCACATGCCACCAACTCCACATTCACAGGCAACTTCAGCGCCACAGCCGTTTTCAGATAGCCCTCAATGCAAAGGCTGTAGACGCAAATATTGGTGTGAGAGCTAATTCAATCAAGGAAACACTGCATGTTGGTGAAGGGCATATTGAAGAAGGATCAGCCGAGTGGTTCTTGTGGGAGAACAACTCCATTTGGCTCACTAACTTCACACACCATCAGGCTTCAAGCAGCTCTCAAGGAAACTCAGTTTTCACACTCTATGCTTAGTGCCCTTTGTATGGCTAGGACTGAAATGAACCTGGTAGAGCATCACACACAAACGAATGCTCCACATGCGGGTTTCACATGCCACCAACTCCACATTCACAGGCAATTTCAGCGCCAAAGCCACTTTCAGATAGCCCTCAATGCAAAGGCTCTAGACGCAAATATTGGTGTGAGAGCTAATTCAATCAAGGGAAAACACTGCATGTTGGTGAAGGGCATATTGAAGAAGGATCAGCCGAGTGGTTCTTGTGGGAGAACAACTCCATTTGGCTCACTAACTTCACACACCATCAGGCTTCCAAGCAGCTCTCAAGGAAACTCAGTTTTCACACTCTATGCTTAGTGCCCTTTGAGTGCCTTATCTAGGAATGAACCTGGTAGAGCATCCCACACAAACGAATGCTCCACATGCGGGTTTCACATGCCACCAACTCCACATTCACAGGCAACTTCAGCGCCACAGCCGTTTTCAGATAGCCCTCAATTCAAAGGCTCTAGACGCAAATATTGGTGTGAGAGCTAATTCAATCAAGGAAACAATTGCATGTTTGGTGAAGGGCATATTGAAGACGGGATCAGCCGAGTGGTTCTTGTGGGAGAACAACTCCATTTGGCTCACTAACTTCACACACCATCAGGCTTCCAAGCAGCTCTCAAGGAAACTCAGTTTTCACACTCTATGCTTTGTGCCCTTTGAGTGACTAGGACTGAAATGAACCTGGTAGAGCATCCCACACAAACGAATGCTCCACATGCGGGTTTCACAAGCCACCAACTCCACATTCACAGGCAACTTCAGCGCCACAGCCGTTTTCAGATAGCCCTCAATGCAAAGGCTCTAGACGCAAATATTGGTGTGAGAGCTAATTCAATCAAGGAAACACTGCATGTTGGTGAAGGGCATATTGAAGAAGGATCAGCCGAGTGGTTCTTGTGGGAGAACAACTCCATTTGGCTCACTAACTTCACACACCATCAGGCTTCCAAGCAGCTCTCAAGGAAACTCAGTTTTCACACTCTATGCTTAGTGCCCTTTGTATGGCTAGGACTGAAATGAACCTGGTAGAGCATCCCACACAAACGAATGCTCCACATGCGGGTTTCACATGCCACCAACTCCACATTCACAGGCAACTTCAGCGCCACAGCCGTTTTCAGATAGCCCTCAATGCAAAGGCTCTAGACGCAAATGTTGGTGTGAGAGCTAATTCAATCAAGGAAACACTGCATGTTGGTGAAGGGCATATTGAAGAAGGATCAGCCGAGTGGTTCTTGTGGGAGAACAACTCCATTTGGCTCACTAACTTCACACACCATCAGGCTTCCAAGCAGCTCTCAAGGAAACTCAGTTTTCACACTCTATGCTTAGTGCCCTGTGAGTGCATTATCTAGGATTGAACCTGGTAGAGCATCCCACACAAACGAATGCTCCACATGCGGGTTTCACATGCCACCAACTCCACATTCACACGCAACTTCAGCGCCACAGCCGTTTTCAGATAGCCCTCAATGCAAAGGCTCTAGACGCAAATATTGGTGTGAGAGCTAATTCAATCAAGGAAACACTGCATGTTGGTGGAAGGGCATATTGAAGAAGGATCAGCCGAGTGGGTTCTTGTGGGAGAACAACTCCATTTGGCTCACTAACTTCACACACCATCAGGCTTCCAAGCAGCTCTCAAGGAAACTCAGTTTTTCACACTCTATGCTTAGTGCCCTTTGAGTGCATTATCTAGGAATGAACCTGGGTAGAGCATCCCACACAAACGAATGTTCCACATGCGGGTTTCACATGCCACCAACTCCACATTCACAGGCAACTTCAGCGCCACAGCCGTTTTCAGATAGCCCTCAATGCAAAGGCTCTAGACGCAAATATTGGTGTGAGAGCTAATTCAATCAAGGAAACACTGCATGTTGGTGAAGGGCATATTGAAGAAGGATCAGCCGAGTGGTTCTGTGGGAGAACAACTCCATTTGGCTCACTAACTTCACACACCATCAGGCTTCCAAGCAGCTCTCAAGGAAACTCAGTTTTCACACTCTATGCTTTGTGCCCTTTGTATGGCTAGGACTGAAATGAACCTGGTAGAGCATCCCACACAAACGAATGCTCCACATGCGGGTTTCACATGCCACCAACTCCACATTCACAGGCAACTTCAGCGCCACAGCCGTTTTCAGATAGCCCTCAATGCAAAGGCTCTAGACGCAAATGTTGGTGTGAGAGCTAATTCAATCAAGGAAACACTGCATGTTGGTGAAGGGCATATTGAAGAAGGGATCAGCGAGTGGTTCTTTGTGGGAGAACAACTCCATTTGGCTCACTAACCTCACAACACCATCAGGCTTCCAAGCAGCTCTCAAGGAAACTCAGTTTTCACACTCTATGCTTAGTGCCCTTTGAGTGCATTATCTAGGATTGAACCTGGTAGAGCATCCCACACAAACGAATGCTCCACATTGCGGGTTTCACATGCCACCCCATCTCCACATTTCACAGGCAACTTCAGCGCCACAGCCGTTTTCAGATAGCCCTCAATGCAAAGGCTCTAGACGCAAATATTGGTGTGTGAGCTAATTCAATCAAGGAAAACACTGCATGTTGGTGAAGGGCATATTGAAGAAGGATCAGCCGAGTGGTTCTTGTGGGAGAACAACTCCATTTGGCTCACTAACTTCACACACCATCAGGCTTCCAAGCAGCTCTCAAGGAAACTCAGTTTTCACACTCTATGCTTAGTGCCCTTTGAGTGCATTATCTAGGATATGAACCTGGTAGAGCATCGCACACAAACGAATGCTCCACATGCGGGTTTCACATGCCACCAACTCCACATTCACAGGCAACTTCAGCACCACAGCCGTTTTCAGATAGCCCTCAATGCAATGGCTCTAGGACGCAAATATTGGTGTGAGAGCTAATTCAATCAAGGGAAACACTGCATGTTGGTTGAAGGGCATATTGAAGAAGGATCAGCCGAGTGGTTCTTGTGGGAGAACAACTCCATTTGCTCACTAACTTCACACACCATCAGGCTTCCAAGCAGCTCTCAAGGAAACTCAGTTTTCACACTCTATGCTTAGTGCTCTTTGAGTGCATTATCTAGGAATGAACCTGGTAGAGCATCCCACACAAACGAATGCTCCACATGCGGGTTTCACATGCCACCAACTCCACATTCACAGGCAACTTCAGCGCCACAGCCGTTTTCAGATAGCCCTCAATGCAAAGGCTCTAGACGCAAATATTGGTGTGAGAGCTAATTCAATCAAGGAAACACTGCATGTTGGTGTGAAGGGCATATTGAAGAAGGATCAGCCGAGTGGTTCTTGTGGGAGAACAACTCCATTTGGCTCACTAACTTCACACACCATCAGGCTTCCAAGCAGCTCTCAAGGAAACTCAGTTTTCACACTCTATGCTTTGTGCCCTTTGTATGGCTAGGACTGAAATGAACCTGGTAGAGCATCCCACACAAACGAATGCTCCACATGCGGGTTTCACAAGCCACCAACTCCACATTCACAGGCAACTTCAGCGCCACAGCCGTTTTCAGATAGCCCTCAATGCAAAGGCTCTAGACGCAAATATTGGTGTGAGAGCTAAATTCAATCAAGGAAAACACTGCATGTTGGTGAAGGGCATATTGAAGAAGGATCAGCCGAGTGGTTCTTGTGGGAGAACAACTCCATTTGGCTCACTAACTTCACACACCATCAGGCTTCCAAGCAGCTCTCAAGGAAACTCAGTTTTTCACACTCTATGCTTAGTGCCCTTTGAGTGCCCTTATCTAGGAATGAACCTGGTAGAGGCATCCCACACAAACGAATGCTCCACATGCGGGTTTCACATGCCGCCAACTCCACATTCACAGGCAACTTCAGCGCCACAGCCGTTTTCAGATAGCCCCTCAATTCAAAGGCTCTAGACGCAAATATTGGTGTGAGAGCTAATTCAATCAAGGAAACACTGCATGTTGGTGAAGGGCATATTGAAGACGGATCAGCCGAGTGGTTCTTGTGGGAGAACAACTCCATTTGGGCTCACTAACTTCACACACCATCAGGCTTCCAAGCAGCTCTCAAGGAAACTCAGTTTTCACAATCTATGCTTTGTGCCCTTTGTATGGCTAGGACTGAAATGAACCTGGTAGAGCATCCACACAAACGAATGCTCCACATGCGGGTTTCACAAGCCACCAACTCCACATTCACAGGCAACTTCAGCGCCACAGCCGTTTTCAGATAGCCCTCAATGCAAAGGCTCTAGACGCAAATATTGGTTGTGAGAGCTAATTCAATCAAGGAAACACTGCATGTTGGTGAAAGGGCATATTGAAGAAGGATCAGCCGAGAGGTTCTTGTGGGAGAACAACTCCATTTGGCTCACTAACTTCACACACCATCAGGCTTCCAAGCAGCTCTCAAGGAAACTCAGTTTTCACACTCTATGCTTAGTGCCCTTTGTATGGCTAGGACTGAAATGAACCTGGTAGAGCATCCCACACAAACGAATGCTCCACATGCGGGTTTCACATGCCACCAACTCCACATTCACAGGCAACTTCAGCGCCACAGCCGTTTTCAGATAGCCCTCAATGCAAAGGCTCTAGACGCAAATGTTGGTGTGAGAGCTAATTCAATCAAGGAAACACTGCATGTTGGTGAAGGGCATATTGAAGAAGGATCAGCCGAGTGGTTCTTGTGGGAGAACAACTCCATTTGGCTCACTAACTTCACACACCATCAGGCTTCCAAGCAGCTCTCAAGGAAACTCAGTTTTCACACTCTATGCTTAGTGCCCTTTGAGTGCATTATCTAGGATTGAACCTGGTAGAGCATCCCACACAAACGAATGCTCCACATGCGGGTTTCACATGCCACCAACTCCACATTCACAGGCAACTTCAGCGCCACAGCCGTTTTCAGATAGCCCTCAATGCAAAGGCTCTAGACGCAAATATTGGTGTGAGAGCTAATTCAATCAAGGAAACACTGCATGTTGGTGAAGGGCATATTGAAGAAGGATCAGCCGAGTGGTTCTTGTGGGAGAACAACTCCATTTGGCTCACTAACTTCACACACCATCAGGCTTCCAAGCAGCTCTCAAGGAAACTCAGTTTTCACACTCTATGCTTAGTGCCCTTTGAGTGCATTATCTAGGAATGAACCTGGTAGAGCATCCCACACAAACGAATGCTCCACATGCGGGTTTCACATGCCACCAACTCCACATTCACAGGCAACTTCAGCACCACAGCTGTTTTCAGATAGCCCTCAATGCAATGGCTCTAGACGCAAATATTTGTGTGAGAGCTAATTCAATCAAGGAAACACTGCATGTTGGTGAAGGGCATATTGAAGAAGGATCAGCCGAGTGGTTCTTGTGGGAGAACAACTCCATTTGGCTCACTAACTTCACACACCATCAGGCTTCCAAGCAGCTCTCAAGGAAACTCAGTTTTCACACTCTATGCTTAGTGCTCTTTGAGTGCATTATCTAGGAATGAACCTGGTAGAGCATCCCACACAAACGAATGCTCCACATGCGGGTTTCACATGCCACCAACTCCACATTCACAGGCAACTTCAGCGCCACAGCCGTTTTCAGATAGCCCTCAATGCAAAGGCTCTAGACGCAAATATTGGTGTGAGAGCTAATTCAATCAAGGAAACACTGCATGTTGGTGAAGGGCATATTGAAGAAGGATCAGCCGAGTGGTTCTTGTGGGAGAACAACTCCATTTGGCTCACTAACTTCACACACCATCAGGCTTCCAAGCAGCTCTCAAGGAAACTCAGTTTTCACACTCTATGCTTAGTGCCCTTTGAGTGCACTATCTAGGAATGAACCTGGTAGAGCATCCCACACAAACGAATGCTCCACATGCGGGTTTCACATGCCACCAACTCCACATTCACAGGCAACTTCAGCGCCACAGCCGTTTTCAGATAGCCCTCAATGCAAAGGCTCTAGACGCAAATATTGGTGTGAGAGCTAATTCAATCAAGGAAACACTGCATGTTGGTGAAGGACATATTGAAGAAGGATCAGCCGAGTGGTTCTTGTGGGAGAACAACTCCATTTGGCTCACTAACTTCACACACCATCAGGCTTCCAAGCAGCTCTCAAGGAAACTCAGTTTTCACACTCTATGCTTAGTGCCCTTTGAGTGCATTATCTAGGAATGAACCTGGTAGAGCATCCCACACAAACGAATGCTCCACATGCGGGTTTCACATGCCACCAACTCCACATTCACAGGCAACTTCAGCGCCACAGCCGTTTTCAGATAGCCCTCAATGCAAAGGCTCTAGACGCAAATATTGGTGTGAGAGCTAATTCAATCAAGGAAACACTGCATGTTGGTGAAGGGCATATTGAAGAAGGATCAGCCGAGTGGTTCTTGTGGGAGAACAACTCCATTTGGCTCACTAACTTCACACACCATCAGGCTTCCAAGCAGCTCTCAAGGAAACTCAGTTTTCACACTCTATGCTTAGTGCCCTTTGAGTGCATTATCTAGGAATGAACCTGGTAGAGCATCCCACACAAACGAATGCTCCACATGCGGGTTTCACATGCCACCAACTCCACATTCACAGGCAACTTCAGCGCCACAGCCGTTTTCAGATAGCCCTCAATGCAAAGGCTCTAGACGCAAATATTGGTGTGAGAGCTAATTCAATCAAGGAAACACTGCATGTTGGTGAAGGGCATATTGAAGAAGGATCAGCCGAGTGGTTCTTGTGGGAGAACAACTCCATTTGGCTCACTAACTTCACACACCATCAGGCTTCCAAGCAGCTCTCAAGGAAACTCAGTTTTCACACTCTATGCTTAGTGCTCTTTGAGTGCATTATCTAGGAATGAACCTGGTAGAGCATCCCACACAAACGAATGCTCCACATGCGGGTTTCACATGCCACCAACTCCACATTCACAGGCAACTTCAGCGCCACAGCCGTTTTCAGATAGCCCTCAATGCAAAGGCTCTAGACGCAAATATTGGTGTGAGAGCTAATTCAATCAAGGAAACACTGCATGTTGGTGAAGGGCATATTGAAGAAGGATCAGCCGAGTGGTTCTTGTGGGAGAACAACTCCATTTGGCTCACTAACTTCACACACCATCAGGCTTCCAAGCAGCTCTCAAGGAAACTCAGTTTTCACACTCTATGCTTAGTGCCCTTTGTATGGCTAGGACTGAAATGAACCTGGTAGAGCACCCCACACAAACGAATGCTCCACATGCGGGTTTCACATGCCACCAACTCCACATTCACAGGCAACTTCAGCGCAACAGCCGTTTTCAGATAGCCCTCAATGCAAAGGCTCTAGACGCAAATATTGGTGTGAGAGCTAATTCAATCAAGGAAACACTGCATGTTGGTGAAGGGCATATTGAAGAAGGATCAGCCGAGTGGTTCTTGTGGGAGAACAACTCCATTTGGCTCACTAACTTCACACACCATCAGGCTTCCAAGCAGCTCTCAAGGAAACTCAGTTTTCACACACTATGTTTAGTGCCCTTTGAGTGCATTATCTAGGAATGAACCTGGTAGAGCATCCCACACAAACGAATGCTCCACATGCGGGTTTCACATGCCATCAACTCCACATTCACAGGCAACTTCAGCGCCATAGCCGTTTTCAGATAGCCCTCAATGCAAAGGCTCTAGACGCAAATATTGGTGTGAGAGCTAATTCAATCAAGGAAACACTGCATGTTGGTGAAGGGCATATTGAAGAAGGATCAGCCGAGTGGTTCTTGTGGGAGAACAACTCCATTTGGCTCACTAACTTCACACACCATCAGGCTTCCAAGCAGCTCTCAAGGAAACTCAGTTTTCACACTCTATGCTTAGTGCCCTTTGAGTGCATTATCTAGGAATGAACCTGGTAGAGCATCCCACACAAACGAATGCTCCACATGCGGGTTTCACATGCCACCAACTCCACATTCACAGGCAACTTCAGCGCCACAGCCGTTTTCAGATAGCCCTCAATGCAAAGGCTCTAGACGCAAATATTGGTGTGAGAGCTAATTCAATCAAGGAAACACTGCATGTTGGTGAAGGGCATATTGAAGAAGGATCAGCCGAGTGGTTCTTGTGGGAGAACAACTCCATTTGGCTCACTAACTTCACACACCATCAGGCTTCCAAGCAGCTCTCAAGGAAACTCAGTTTTCACACTCTATGCTTAGTGCCCTTTGAGTGCATTATCTAGGAATGAACCTGGTAGAGCATCCCACACAAACGAATGTTCCACATGCGGGTTTCACATGCCACCAACTCCACATTCTCAGGCAACTTCAGCGCCACAGCCGTTTTCAGATAGCCCTCAATGCAAAGGCTCTAGACGCAAATATTGGTGTGAGAGCTAATTCAATCAAGGAAACACTGCATGTTGGTGAAGGGCATATTGAAGAAGGATCAGCCGAGTGGTTCTTGTGGGAGAACAACTCCATTTGGCTCACTAACTTCACACACCATCAGGCTTCCAAGCAGCTCTCAAGGAAACTCAGTTTTCACACTCTATGCTTAGTGCCCTTTGAGTGCATTATCTAGGAATGAACCTGGTAGAGCATCCCACACAAACGAATGCTCCACATGCGGGTTTCACATGCCACCAACTCCACATTCACAGGCAACTTCAGCGCCACAGCCGTTTTCAGATAGCCCTCAATGCAAAGGCTCTAGACGCAAATATTGGTGTGAGAGCTAATTCAATCAAGGAAACACTGCATGTTGGTGAAGGGCATATTGAAGAAGGATCAGCCGAGTGGTTCTTGTGGGAGAACAACTCCATTTGGCTCACTAACTTCACACACCATCAGGCTTCCAAGCAGCTCTCAAGGAAACTCAGTTTTCACACTCTATGCTTAGTGCCCTTTTGTATGGCTAGGACTGAAATGAATCTGGTAGAGCATCCCACACAAACGAATGCTCCACATGCGGGTTTCACATGCCACCAACTCCACATTCACAGGCAACTTCAGCGCCACAGCCGTTTTCAGATAGCCCTCAATGCAAAGGCTCTAGACGCAAATATTGGTGTGAGAGCTAATTCAATCAAGGAAACACTGCATGTTGGTGAAGGGCATATTGAAGAAGGATCAGCCGAGTGGTTCTTGTGGGAGAACAACTCCATTTGGCTCACTAACTTCACACACCATCAGGCTTCCAAGCAGCTCTCAAGGAAACTCAGTTTTCACACTCTATGCTTAGTGCCATTTGTGTGCCTAGGACTGAAATGAATCTTGGTCAGCATCCCACACAAACGAATGCTCCACATGCGGGTTTCACATGCCACCAACTCCACATTCTCAGGCAACTTCAGCGCCACAGCCGTTTTCAGATAGCCCTCAATGCAAAGGCTCTAGACGCAAATATTGGTGTGAGAGCTAATTCAATCAAGGAAACACTGCATGTTGGTGAAGGGCATATTGAAGAAGGATCAGCCGAGTGGTTCTTGTGGGAGAACAACTCCATTTGGCTCACTAACTTCACACACCATCAGGCTTCCAAGCAGCTTTCAAGGAAACTCAGTTTTCACACTCTATGCTTAGTGCCCTTTGAGTGCACTATCTAGGAATGAACCTGGTAGAGCATCCCACACAAACGAATGCTCCACATGCGGGTTTCACATGCCACCAACTCCACATTCACAGGCAACTTCAGCGCCACAGCCGTTTTCAGATAGCCCTCAATGCAAAGGCTCTAGACGCAAATATTGGTGTGAGAGCTAATTCAATCAAGGAAACACTGCATGTTGGTGAAGGGCATATTGAAGAAGGATCAGCCGAGTGGTTCTTGTGGGAGAACAACTCCATTTGGCTCACTAACTTCACACACCATCAGGCTTCCAAGCAGCTCTCAAGGAAACTTAGTTTTCACACTCTATGCTTAGTGCCCTTTGTATGGCTAGGACTGAAATGAATCTGGTAGAGCATCCCACACAAACGAATGCTCCACATGCGGGTTTCACATGCCACCAACTCCACATTCTCAGGCAACTTCAGCGCCACAGCCGTTTTCAGATAGCCCTCAATGCAAAGGCTCTAGACGCAAATATTGGTGTGAGAGCTAATTCAATCAAGGAAACACTGCATGTTGGTGAAGGGCATATTGAAGAAGGATCAGCCGAGTGGTTCTTGTGGGAGAACAACTCCATTTGGCTCACTAACTTCACACACCATCAGGCTTCCAAGCAGCTCTCAAGGAAACTCAGTTTTCACACTCTATGCTTAGTGCCATTTGTGTGCCTAGGACTGAAATGAATCTTGGTCAGCATCCCACACAAACGAATGCTCCACATGCGGGTTTCACATGCCACCAACTCCACATTCTCAGGCAACTTCAGCGCCACAGCCGTTTTCAGATAGCCCACAATGCAATGGCTCTAGACGCAAATATTGGTGTGAGAGCTAATTCAATCAAGGAAACACTGCATGTTGGTGAAGGGCATATTGAAGAAGGATCAGCCGAGTGGTTCTTGTGGGAGAACAACTCCATTTGGCTCACTAACTTCACACACCATCAGGCTTCCAAGCAGCTTTCAAGGAAACTCAGTTTTCACACTCTATGCTTAGTGCCCTTTGAGTGCACTATCTAGGAATGAACCTGGTAGAGCATCCCACACAAACGAATGCTCCACATGCGGGTTTCACATGCCACCAACTCCACATTCACAGGCAACTTCAGCGCCACAGCCGTTTTCAGATAGCCCTCAATGCAAAGGCTCTAGACGCAAATATTGGTGTGAGAGCTAATTCAATCAAGGAAACACTGCATGTTGGTGAAGGGCATATTGAAGAAGGATCAGCCGAGTGGTTCTTGTGGGAGAACAACTCCATTTGGCTCACTAACTTCACACACCATCAGGCTTCCAAGCAGCTCTCAAGGAAACTCAGTTTTCACACTCTATGCTTAGTGCCCTTTGAGTGCATTATCTTGGAATGAACCTGGTAGAGCATCCCACACAAACGAATGCTCCACATGCGGGTTTCACATGCCACCAACTCCACATTCTCAGGCAACTTCAGCGCCACAGCCGTTTTCAGATAGCCCTCAATGCAAAGGCTCTAGACGCAAATATTGGTGTGAGAGCTAATTCAATCAAGGAAACACTGCATGTTGGTGAAGGGCATATTGAAGAAGGATCAGCCGAGTGGTTCTTGTGGGAGAACAACTCCATTTGGCTCACTAACTTCACACACCATCAGGCTTCCAAGCAGCTCTCAAGGAAACTCAGTTTTCACACTCTATGCTTAGTGCCCTTTGAGTGCATTATCTAGGAATGAACCTGGTAGAGCATCCCACACAAACGAATGCTCCACATGCGGGTTTCACATGCCACCAACTCCACATTCACAGGCAACTTCAGCGCCACAGCCGTTTTCAGATAGCCCTCAATGCAAAGGCTCTAGACGCAAATATTGGTGTGAGAGCTAATTCAATCAAGGAAACACTGCATGTTGGTGAAGGGCATATTGAAGAAGGATCAGCCGAGTGGTTCTTGTGGGACAACAACTCCATTTGGCTCACTAACTTCACACACCATCAGGCTTCCAAGCAGCTCTCAAGGAAACTCAGTTTTCACACTCTATGCTTAGTGCCCTTTGTATGGCTAGGACTGAAATGAACCTGGTAGAGCACCCCACTCAAACGAATGCTCCACATGCGGGTTTCACATGCCACCAACTCCACATTCACAGGCAACTTCAGCGCCACAGCCGTTTTCAGATAGCCCTCAATGCAAAGGCTCTAGACGCAAATATTGGTGTGAGAGCTAATTCAATCAAGGAAACACTGCATGTTGGTGAAGGACATATTGAAGAAGGATCAGCCGAGTGGTTCTTGTGGGAGAACAACTCCATTTGGCTCACTAACTTCACACACCATCAGGCTTCCAAGCAGCTCTCAAGGAAACTCAGTTTTCACACACTATGTTTAGTGCCCTTTGAGTGCATTATCTAGGAATGAACCTGGTAGAGCATCCCACACAAACGAATGCTCCACATGCGGGTTTCACATGCCATCAACTCCACATTCACACGCAACTTCAGCGCCATAGCCGTTTTCAGATACCCCTCAATGCAAAGGCTCTAGACGCAAATATTGGTGTGAGAGCTAATTCAATCAAGGAAACACTGCATGTTGGTGAAGGGCATATTGAAGAAGGATCAGCCGAGTGGTTCTTGTGGGAGAACAACTCCATTTGGCTCACTAACTTCACACACCATCAGGCTTCCAAGCAGCTCTCAAGGAAACTCAGTTTTCACACTCTATGCTTAGTGCCCTTTGAGTGCATTATCTAGGAATGAACCTGGTAGAGCATCCCACACAAACGAATGCTCCACATGCGGGTTTCACATGCCACCAACTCCACATTCACAGGCAACTTCAGCGCCACAGCCGTTTTCAGATAGCCCTCAATCCAAAGGCTCTAGACGCAAATATTGGTGTGAGAGCTAATTCAATCAAGGAAACACTGCATGTTGGTGAAGGGCATATTGAAGAAGGATCAGCCGAGTGGTTCTTGTGGGAGAACAACTCCATTTGGCTCACTAACTTCACACACCATCAGGCTTCCAAGCAGCTCTCAAGGAAACTCAGTTTTCACACTCTATGCTTAGTGCCCTTTGAGTGCATTATCTAGGAATGAACCTGGTAGAGCATCCCACACAAACGAATGCTCCACATGCGGGTTTCACATGCCACCAACTCCACATTCTCAGGCAACTTCAGCGCCACAGCCGTTTTCAGGTAGCCCTCAATGCAAAGGCTCTAGACGCAAATATTGGTGTGAGAGCTAATTCAATCAAGGAAACACTGCATGTTGGTGAAGGGCATATTGAAGAAGGATCAGCCGAGTGGTTCTTGTGGGAGAACAACTCCATTTGGCTCACTAACTTCACACACCATCAGGCTTCCAAGCAGCTCTCAAGGAAACTCAGTTTTCACACTCTATGCTTAGTGCTCTTTGAGTGCATTATCTAGGAATGAACCTGGTAGAGCATCCCACACAAACGAATGCTCCACATGCGGGTTTCACATGCCACCAACTCCACATTCACAGGCAACTTCAGCGCCACAGCCGTTTTCAGATAGCCCTCAATGCAAAGGCTCTAGACGCAAATATTGGTGTGAGAGCTAATTCAATCAAGGAAACACTGCATGTTGGTGAAGGGCATATTGAAGAAGGATCAGCCGAGTGGTTCTTGTGGGAGAACAACTCCATTTGGCTCACTAACTTCACACACCATCAGGCTTCCAAGCAGCTCTCAAGGAAACTCAGTTTTCACACTCTATGCTTAGTGCCCTTTTGTATGGCTAGGACTGAAATGAATCTGGTAGAGCATCCCACACAAACGAATGCTCCACATGCGGGTTTCACATGCCACCAACTCCACATTCACAGGCAACTTCAGCGCCACAGCCGTTTTCAGATAGCCCTCAATGCAAAGGCTCTAGACGCAAATATTGGTGTGAGAGCTAATTCAATCAAGGAAACACTGCATGTTGGTGAAGGGCATATTGAAGAAGGATCAGCCGAGTGGTTCTTGTGGGAGAACAACTCCATTTGGCTCACTAACTTCACACACCATCAGGCTTCCAAGCAGCTCTCAAGGAAACTCAGTTTTCACACTCTATGCTTAGTGCTCTTTGAGTGCATTATCTAGGAATGAACCTGGTAGAGCATCCCACACAAACGAATGCTCCACATGCGGGTTTCACATGCCACCAACTCCACATTCACAGGCAACTTCAGCGCCACAGCCGTTTTCAGATAGCCCTCAATGCAAAGGCTCTAGACGCAAATATTGGTGTGAGAGCTAATTCAATCAAGGAAACACTGCATGTTGGTGAAGGGCATATTGAAGAAGGATCAGCCGAGTGGTTCTTGTGGGAGAACAACTCCATTTGGCTCACTAACTTCACACACCATCAGGCTTCCAAGCAGCTCTCAAGGAAACTCAGTTTTCACACTCTATGCTTAGTGCCCTTTTGTATGGCTAGGACTGAAATGAATCTGGTAGAGCATCCCACACAAACGAATGCTCCACATGCGGGTTTCACATGCCACCAACTCCACATTCACAGGCAACTTCAGCGCCACAGCCGTTTTCAGATAGCCCTCAATGCAAAGGCTCTAGACGCAAATATTGGTGTGAGAGCTAATTCAATCAAGGAAACACTGCATGTTGGTGAAGGGCATATTGAAGAAGGATCAGCCGAGTGGTTCTTGTGGGAGAACAACTCCATTTGGCTCACTAACTTCACACACCATCAGGCTTCCAAGCAGCTCTCAAGGAAACTCAGTTTTCACACTCTATGCTTAGTGCCATTTGTGTGCCTAGGACTGAAATGAATCTTGGTCAGCATCCCACACAAACGAATGCTCCACATGCGGGTTTCACATGCCACCAACTCCAATTCTCAGGCAACTTCAGCGCCACAGCCGTTTTCAGATAGCCCTCAATGCAAAGGCTCTAGACGCAAATATTGGTGTGAGAGCTAATTCAATCAAGGAAACACTGCATGTTGGTGAAGGGCATATTGAAGAAGGATCAGCCGAGTGGTTCTTGTGGGAGAACAACTCCATTTGGCTCACTAACTTCACACACCATCAGGCTTCCAAGCAGCTCTCAAGGAAACTTAGTTTTCACACTCTATGCTTAGTGCCCTTTGTATGGCTAGGACTGAAATGAATCTGGTAGAGCATCCCACACAAACGAATGCTCCACATGCGGGTTTCACATGCCACCAACTCCACATTCACAGGCAACTTCAGCGCCACAGCCGTTTTCAGATAGCCCTCAATGCAAAGGCTCTAGACGCAAATATTGGTGTGAGAGCTAATTCAATCAAGGAAACACTGCATGTTGGTGAAGGGCATATTGAAGAAGGATCAGCCGAGTGGTTCTTGTGGGAGAACAACTCCATTTGGCTCACTAACTTCACACACCATCAGGCTTCCAAGCAGCTCTCAAGGAAACTCAGTTTTCACACTCTATGCTTAGTGCCATTTGTGTGCCTAGGACTGAAATGAATCTTGGTCAGCATCCCACACAAACGAATGCTCCACATGCGGGTTTCACATGCCACCAACTCCACATTCTCAGGCAACTTCAGCGCCACAGCCGTTTTCAGATAGCCCTCAATGCAATGGCTCTAGACGCAAATATTGGTGTGAGAGCTAATTCAATCAAGGAAACAATGCATGTTGGTGAAGGGCATATTGAAGAAGGATCAGCCGAGTGGTTCTTGTGGGAGAACAACTCCATTTGGCTCACTAACTTCACACACCATCAGGCTTCCAAGCAGCTTTCAAGGAAACTCAGTTTTCACACTCTATGCTTAGTGCCCTTTGAGTGCACTATCTAGGAATGAACCTGGTAGAGCATCCCACACAAACGAATGCTCCACATGCGGGTTTCACATGCCACCAACTCCACATTCACAGGCAACTTCAGCGCCACAGCCGTTTTCAGATAGCCCTCAATGCAAAGGCTCTAGACGCAAATATTGGTGTGAGAGCTAATTCAATCAAGGAAACACTGCATGTTGGTGAAGGGCATATTGAAGAAGGATCAGCCGAGTGGTTCTTGTGGGAGAACAACTCCATTTGGCTCACTAACTTCACACACCATCAGGCTTCCAAGCAGCTCTCAAGGAAACTCAGTTTTCACACTCTATGCTTAGTGCCCTTTGAGTGCATTATCTTGGAATGAACCTGGTACAGCATCCCACACAAACGAATGCTCCACATGCGGGTTTCACATGCCACCAACTCCACATTCTCAGGCAACTTCAGCGCCACAGCCGTTTTCAGATAGCCCTCAATGCAAAGGCTCTAGACGCAAATATTGGTGTGAGAGCTAATTCAATCAAGGAAACACTGCATGTTGGTGAAGGGCATATTGAAGAAGGATCAGCCGAGTGGTTCTTGTGGGAGAACAACTCCATTTGGCTCACTAACTTCACACACCATCAGGCTTCCAAGCAGCTCTCAAGGAAACTCAGTTTTCACACTCTATGCA
>NW_026700678.1:0-63685 GCF_030435755.1 Ochotona princeps
TGAAACACTGCATGTTGGTGAAGGGCATATTGAAGAAGGATCAGCCGAGTGGTTCTTGTGGGAGAACAACTCCATTTGGCTCACTAACTTCACACACCATCAGGCTTCCAAGCAGCTCTCAAGGAAACTCAGTTTCCACACTCTATGCTTAGTGCCCTTTGAGTGCATTATCTAGGAATGAACCTGTAGAGCATCCCACACAAACGAATGCTCCACATGCGGGTTTCACATGCCACCAACTCCACATTCACAGGCAACTTCAGCGCCACAGCCGTTTTCAGATAGCCCTCAATGCAAAGGCTCTAGACGCAAATATTGGTGTGAGAGCTAATTCAATCAAGGAAACACTGCATGTTGGTGAAGGGCATATTGAAGAAGGATCAGCCGAGTGGTTCTTGTGGGAGAACAACTCCATTTGGCTCACTAACTTCACACACCATCAGGCTTCCAAGCAGCTCTCAAGGAAACTCAGTTTTCACACTCTATGCTTAGTGCCCTTTGAGTGCATTATCTAGGAATGAACCTGGTAGAGCATCCCACACAAACGAATGCTCCACATGCGGGTTTCACATGCCACCAACTCCACATTCACAGGCAACTTCAGCGCCACAGCCGTTTTCAGATAGCCCTCAATGCAAAGGCTCTAGACGCAAATATTGGTGTGAGAGCTAATTCAATCAAGGAAACACTGCATGTTGGTGAAGGGCATATTGAAGAAGGATCAGCCGAGTGGTTCTTGTGGGAGAACAACTCCATTGGCTCACTAACTTCACACACCATCAGGCTTCCAAGCAGCTCTCAAGGAAACTCAGTTTTCACACTCTATGCTTAGTGCCCTTTGAGTGCATTATCTAGGAATGAACCTGGTAGAGCATCCCACACAAACAAATGCTCCACATGCGGGTTTCACATGCCACCAACTCCACATTCACAGGCAACTTCAGCGCCACAGCCGTTTTCAGATAGCCCTCAATGCAAAGGCTCTAGACGCAAATATTGGTGTGAGAGCTAATTCAATCAAGGAAACACTGCATGTTGGTGAAGGGCATATTGAAGAAGGATCAGCCGAGTGGTTCTTGTGGGAGAACAACTCCATTTGGCTCACTAACTTCACACACCATCAGGCTTCCAAGCAGCTCTCAAGGAAACTCAGTTTTCACACTCTATGCTTAGTGCCCTTTGAGTGCATTATCTAGGAATGACCTGGTAGAGCATCCCACACAAACGAATGCTCCACATGCGGGTTTCACATGCCACCAACTCCACATTCACAGGCAACTTCAGCGCCACAGCCGTTTTCAGATAGCCCTCAATGCAAAGGCTCTAGACGCAAATATTGGTGTGAGAGCTAATTCAATCAAGGAAACACTGCATGTTGGTGAAGGGCATATTGAAGAAGGATCAGCCGAGTGGTTCTTGTGGGAGAACAACTCCATTTGGCTCACTAACGTCACACACCATCAGGCTTCCAAGCAGCTCTCAAGGAAACTCAGTTTTCACACTCTATGCTTAGTGCCCTTTGAATGCATTATCTAGGAATGAACCTGGTAGAGCATCCCACCAAACGAATGTTCCACATGCGGGTTTCACATGCCACCAACTCCACATTCACAGGCAACTTCAGCGCCACAGCCGTTTTCAGATAGCCCTCAATGCAAAGGCTCTAGACGCGAATATTGGTGTGAGAGCTTAATTCAATCAAGGAAACACTGCATGTTGGTGAAGGGCATATTGAAGAAGGATCAGCCGAGTGGTTCTTGTGGGAGAACAACTCCATTTGGCTCACTAACTTCACACACCATCAGGCTTCCAAGCAGCTCTCAAGGGAACTCAGTTTTCACACTCTATGCTTAGTGCCCTTTGAGTGCATTATCTAGGAATGAACCTGGTAGAGCATCCCACACAAACGAATGCTCCACATGCGGGTTTCACATGCCACCAACTCCACATTCACAGGCAGCTTCAGCGCCACAGCCATTTTCAGATAGCCCTCAATGCAAAGGCTCTAGACGCAAATATTGGTGTGAGAGCTAATTCAATCAAGGAAACACTGCATGTTGGTGAAGGGCGTATTGAAGAAGGATCAGCCGAGTGGTTCTTGTGGGAGAACAACTCCATTTGGCTCACTAACTTCACACACCATCAGGCTTCCAAGCAGCTCTCAAGGAAACTCAGTTTTCACACTCTATGCTTAGTGCCCTTTGAATGCATTATCTAGGAATGAACCTGGTAGAGCATCCCACACAAACGAATGTTCCACATGCGGGTTTCACAAGCCACCAACTCCACATTCACAGGCAACTTCAGCGCCACAGCCGTTTTCAGATAGCCCTCAATGCAAAGGCTCTAGACGCAAATATTGGTGTTAGAGCTAATTCAATCAAGGAAACACTGCATGTTGGTGAAGGGCATATTGAAGAAGGATTAGCCGAGTGGTTCTTGTGGGAGAACAACTCCATTTGGCTCACTAACTTCACACACCATCAGGCTTCCCAAGCAGCTCTCAAGGAAACTCAGTTTTCACACTCTATGCTTAGTGCCCTTTGTATGGCTAGGACTGAAATGAACCTGTAGAGCATCCCACACAAACGAATGCTCCACATGCGGGTTTCACATGCCACCAACTCCACATTCACAGGCAACTTCAGCGCCACAGCCGTTTTCAGATAGCCCTCAATGCAAAGGCTCTAGACGCAAATATTGGTGTGAGAGCTAATTCAATCAAGGAAACACTGCATGTTGGTGAAGGGCATATTGAAGAAGGATCAGCCGAGTGGTTCTTGTGGGAGAACAACTCCATTTGGCTCACTAACTTCACACACCATCAGGCTTGCAAGCAGCTCTCAAGGAAACTCAGTTTTCACACTCTATGCTTAGTGCCCTTTGAGTGCATTATCTCAGAATGAACCTGGTAGAGCATCCCACACAAACGAATGCTCCACATGCGGGTTTCACATGCCACCAACTCCACATTCACAGGCAACTTCAGCGCCACAGCCGTTTTCAGATAGCCCTCAATGCAAAGGCTCTAGACGCAAATATTGGTGTGAGAGCTAATTCAATCAAGGAAACACTGCATGTTGGTGAAGGGCATATTGAAGAAGGATCAGCCGAGTGGTTCTTGTGGGAGAACAACTCCATTTGGCTCACTAACTTCACACACCATCAGGCTTCCAAGCAGCTCTCAAGGAAACTCAGTTTTCACACTCTATGCTTAGTGCCCTTTGTATGGCTAGGACTGAAATGAACCTGGTAGAGCATTCCACACAAACGAATGCTTCACATGCGGG
This sequence comes from Ochotona princeps, assembly GCF_030435755.1. Taxonomy (NCBI): domain Eukaryota; kingdom Metazoa; phylum Chordata; class Mammalia; order Lagomorpha; family Ochotonidae; genus Ochotona; species Ochotona princeps. The sequence goes on from NW_026700678.1 coordinate 3,291, forward strand.
TTTCACATGCCACCAACTCCACATTCACAGGCAACTTCAGCGCCACAGCCGTTTTCAGATAGCCCTCAATGCAAAGGCTCTAGACGCAAATATTGGTGTGAGAGCTAATTCAATCAAGGAAACACTGCATGTTGGTGAAGGGCATATTGAAGAAGGATCAGCCGAGTGGTTCTTGTGGGAGAACAACTCCATTTGGCTCACTAACTTCACACACCATCAGGCTTCCAAGCAGCTCTCAAGGAAACTCAGTTTTCACACTCTATGCTTAGTGCCCTTTGAGTGCATTATCTAGGAATGAACCTGGTAGAGCATCCCACACAAACGAATGCTCCACATGCGGGTTTCACATGCCACCAACTCCACATTCATAGGCAACTTCAGCGCTACAGCCGTTTTCAGATAGCCCTCAATGCAAAGGCTCTAGACGCAAATATTGGTGTGAGAGCTAATTCAATCAAGGAAACACTGCATGTTGGTGAAGGGCATATTGAAGAAGGATCAGCCGAGTGGTTCTTGTGGGAGAACAACTCCATTTGGCTCACTAACTTCACACACCATCAGGCTTCCAAGCAGCTCTCAAGGAAACTCAGTTTTCACACTCTATGCTTAGTGCCCTTTGTATGGCTAGGACTGAAATGAACCTGGTAGAGCATCCCACACAAACGAATGCTCCTCATGCGGGTTTCACATGCCACCAACTCCACATTCACAGGCAACTTCAGCGCCACAGCCGTTTTCAGATAGCCCTCAATGCAAAGGCTCTAGACGCAAATATTGGTGTGAGAGCTAATTCAATCAAGGAAACACTGCATGTTGGTGAAGGGCATATTGCAGAAGGATCAGCCGAGTGGTTCTTGTGGGAGAACAACTCCATTTGGCTCACTACACACACCATCAGGCTTCCAGGCAGCTCTCAAGGAAACTCAGTTTTCACACTCTATGTTTAGTGCCCTTTGAATGCATTATCTAGGAATGAACCTGGTAGAGCATCCCACATAAACGAATGTTCCACATGCGGGTTTCACATGCCACCAACTCCACATTCACAGGCAACTTCAGCGCCACAGCCGTTTTCAGATAGCCCTCAATGCAAAGGCTCTAGACGCAAATATTGGTGTGAGAGCTAATTCAATCAAGGAAACACTGCATGTTGGTGAAGGGCATATTGAAGAAGGATCAGCCGAGTGGTTCTTGTGGGAGAACAACTCCATTTGGCTCACTAACTTCACACACCATCAGGCTTCCAAGCAGCTCTCAAGGAAACTCAGTTTTCACACTCTATGCTTAGTGCCCTTTGTATGGCTAGGACTGAAATGAACCTGGTAGAGCATCCCACACAAACGAATGCTCCTCATGCGGGTTTCACATGCCACCAACTCCACATTCACAGGCAACTTCAGCGCCACAGCCGTTTTCAGATAGCCCTCAATGCAAAGGCTCTAGACGCAAATATTGGTGTGAGAGCTAATTCAATCAAGGAAACACTGCATGTTGGTGAAGGGCATATTGCAGAAGGATCAGCCGAGTGGTTCTTGTGGGAGAACAACTCCATTTGGCTCACTACACACACCATCAGGCTTCCAGGCAGCTCTCAAGGAAACTCAGTTTTCACACTCTATGTTTAGTGCCCTTTGAATGCATTATCTAGGAATGAACCTGGTAGAGCATCCCACATAAACGAATGTTCCACATGCGGGTTTCACATGCCACCAACTCCACATTCACAGGCAACTTCAGCGCCACAGCCGTTTTCAGATAGCCCTCAATGCAAAGGCTCTAGACGCAAATATTGGTGTGAGAGCTAATTCAATCAAGGAAACACTGCATGTTGGTGAAGGGCATATTGAAGAAGGATCAGCCGAGTGGTTCTTGTGGAGAACAACTCCATTTGGCTCACTAACTTCACACACCATCAGGCTTCCAAGCAGCTCTCAAGGAAACTCAGTTTTCACACTCTATGCTTAGTGCCCTTTGAATGCATTATCTAGGAATGAACCTGGTAGAGCATCCCACATAAACGAATGTTCCACATGCGGGTTTCACATGCCACCAACTCCACATTCACAGGCAACTTCAGCGCCACAGCCATTTTCAGATAGCCTTCAATGCAAAGGCTCTAGACGCAAATATTGGTGTGAGAGCTAATTCAATCAAGGAAACACTGCATGTTGGTGAAGGGCATATTGAAGAAGGATCAGCCGTGTGGTTCTTGTGGGAGAACAACTCCATTTGGCTCACTAACGTCACACACCATCAGGCTTCCAAGCAGCTCTCAAGGAAACTCAGTTTTCACACTCTTTGTTTAGTGCCTTTTGAGTGCATTATCTAGGATGAACCTGGTAGAGCATCCCACACAACCGAATGTTCCACATGCGGGTTTCACATGCCACCAACTCCACATTCACAGGCAACTTCAGCGCCACAGCCATTTTCAGATAGCCCTCAATGCAAAGGCTCTAGACGCAAATATTGGTGTGAGAGCTAATTCAATCAAGGAAACACTGCATGTTGGTGAAGGGCATATTGAAGAAGGATCAGCCGAGTGGTTCTTGTGGGAGAACAACTCCATTTGGCTCACTAACTTCACACACCATCAGGCTTCCAAGCAGCTCTCAAGAAACTCAGTTTTCACACTCTATGCTTAGTGCCCTTTGTATGGCTAGGACTGAAATGAACCTGGTAGAGCATCCCACACAAACGAATGCTCCTCATGCGGGTTTCACATGCCACCAACTCCACATTCACAGGCAACTTCTGCGCCACAGCCGTTTTCAGATAGCCCTCAATGCAAAGGCTCTAGACGCAAATATTGGTGTGAGAGCTAATTCAATCAAGGAAACACTGCATGTTGGTGAAGGGCATATTGCAGAAGGATCAGCCGAGTGGTTCTTGTGGGAGAACAACTCCATTTGGCTCACTACACACACCATCAGGCTTCCAGGCAGCTCTCAAGGAAACTCAGTTTTCACACTGTATGCTTAGTGCCCTTTGAATGCATTATCTAGGAATGAACCTGGTAGAGCATCCCACATAAACGAATGTTCCACATGCGGGTTTCACATGCCACCAACTCCACATTCACAGGCAACTTCAGCGCCACAGCCGTTTTCAGATAGCCCTCAATGCAAAGGCTCTAGACGCAAATATTGGTGTGAGAGCTAATTCAATCAAGGAAACACTGCATGTTGGTGAAGGGCATATTGAAGAAGGATCAGCCGAGTGGTTCTTGTGGGAGAGAACAACTCCATTTGGCTCACTAACTTCACACACCATCAGGCTTCCAAGCAGCTCTCAAGGAAACTCAGTTTTCACACTCTATGCTTAGTGCCCTTTGAGTGCATTATCTAGGAATGAACCTGGTAGAGCATCCCACACAAACGAATGCTCCACATGCGGGTTTCACATGCCACCAACTCCACATTCACAGGCAACTTCAGCGCCACAGCCGTTTTCAGATAGCCCTCAATGCAAAGGCTCTAGACGCAAATATTGGTGTGAGAGCTAATTCAATCAAGGAAACACTGCATGTTGGTGAAGGGCATATTGAAGAAGGATCAGCCGAGTGGTTCTTGTGGGAGAACAACTCCATTTGGCTCACTAACGTCACACACCATCAGGCTTCCAAGCAGCTCTCAAGGAAACTCAGTTTTCACACTCTATGCTTAGTGCCCTTTGAATGCATTATCTAGGAATGAACCTGGTAGAGCATCCCACACAAACGAATGTTCCACATGCGGGTTTCACATGCCACCAACTCCACATTCACAGGCAACTTCAGCGCCACAGCCGTTTTCAGATAGCCCTCAATGCAAAGGCTCTAGACGCGAATATTGGTGTGAGAGCTAATTCAATCAAGGAAACACTGCATGTTGGTGAAGGGCATATTGAAGAAGGATCAGCCGAGTGGTTCTTGTGGGAGAACAACTCCATTTGGCTCACTAACTTCACACACCATCAGGCTTCCAAGCAGCTCTCAAGGAAACTCAGTTTTCACACTCTATGCTTAGTGCCCTTTGTATGGCTAGGACTGAAATGAACCTGGTAGAGCATCCCACACAAACGAATGCTCCACATGCGGGTTTCACATGCCACCAACTCCACATTCACAGGCAACTCAGCGCCACAGCCGTTTCAGATAGCCCTCAATGCAAAGGCTCTAGACGCAAATATTGGTGTGAGAGCTAATTCAATCAAGGAAACACTGCATGTTGGTGAAGGGCATATTGCAGAAGGATCAGCCGAGTGGTTCTTGTGGGAGAACAACTCCATTTGGCTCACTAACTTCACACACCATCAGGCTTCCAAGCAGCTCTCAAGGAAACTCAGTTTTCACACTCTATGCTTAGTGCCCTTTGAGTGCCTAGGACTGAAATGAAGCTTGGAGAGCATCCCACACAAACGAATGCTCCACATGCGGGTTTCACATGCCACCAACTCCACATTCACAGGCAACTTCAGCGCCACAGCCGTTTTCAGATAGCCCTCAATGCAAAGGCTCTAGACGCAAATATTGGTGTGAGAGCTAATTCAATCAAGGAAACACTGCATGTTGGTGAAGGGCATATTGCAGAAGGATCAGCCGAGTGGTTCTTGTGGAGAACAACTCCATTTGGCTCACTACACACACCATCAGGCTTCCAGGCAGCTCTCAAGGAAACTCAGTTTTCACACTGTATGCTTAGTGCCCTTTGAATGCATTATCTAGGAATGAACCTGGTAGAGCATCCCACATAAACGAATGTTCCACATGCGGGTTTCACATGCCACCAACTCCACATTCACAGGCAACTTCAGCGCCACAGCCGTTTTCAGATAGCCCTCAATGCAAAGGCTCTAGACGCAAATATTGGTGTGAGAGCTAATTCAATCAAGGAAACACTGCATGTTGGTGAAGGGCATATTGAAGAAGGATCAGCCGAGTGGTTCTTGTGGGAGAACAACTCCATTTGGCTCACTAACTTCACACACCATCAGGCTTCCAAGCAGCTCTCAAGGAAACTCAGTTTTCACACTCTATGCTTAGTGCCCTTTGAGTGCCTAGGACTGAAATGAAGCTTGGAGAGCATCCCACACAAACGAATGCTCCACATGCGGGTTTCACATGCCACCAACTCCACATTCACAGGCAACTTCAGCGCCACAGCCGTTTTCAGATAGCCCTCAATGCAAAGGCTCTAGACGCAAATATTGGTGTGAGAGCTAATTCAATCAAGTAAACACTGCATGTTGGTGAAGGGCATATTGAAGAAGGATCAGCCGAGTGGTTCTTGTGGGAGAACAACTCCATTTGGCTCACTACACACACCATCAGGCTTCCAGGCAGCTCTCAAGGAAACTCAGTTTTCACACTGTATGCTTAGTGCCCTTTGAATGCATTATCTAGGAATGAACCTGGTAGAGCATCCCACACAAACGAATGCTCCACATGCGGGTTTCACATGCCACCAACTCCACATTCACAGGCAACTTCAGCGCCACAGCCGTTTTCAGATAGCCCTCAATGCAAAGGCTCTAGACGCAAATATTGGTGTGAGAGCTAATTCAATCAAGGAAACACTGCATGTTGGTGAAGGGCATATTGAAGAAGGATCAGCCGAGTGGTTCTTGTGGGAGAACAACTCCATTTGGCTCACTAACTTCACACACCATCAGGCTTCCAAGCAGCTCTCAAGGAAACTCAGTTTTCACACTCTATGCTTAGTGCCCTTTGAGTGCATTATCTAGGAATGAACCTGGTAGAGCATCCCACACAAACGAATGCTCCACATGCGGGTTTCACATGCCACCAACTCCACATTCACAGGCAACTTCAGCGCCACAGCTGTTTTCAGATAGCCCTCAATGCAAAGGCTCTAGACGCAAATATTGGTGTGAGAGCTAATTCAATCAAGGAAACACTGCATGTGGTGAAGGGCATATTGAAGAAGGATCAGCCGAGTGGTTCTTGTGGGAGAACAACTCCATTTGGCTCACTAACGTCACACACCATCAGGCTTCCAAGCAGCTCTCAAGGAAACTCAGTTTTCACACTGTATGCTTTGTGCCCTTTGAGTGCATTATCTAGGAATGAACCTGGTAGAGCATCCCACACAAACGAATGTTCCACATGCGGGTTTCACATGCCACCAACTCCACATTCACAGGCAACTTCAGCGCCACAGCCGTTTTCAGATAGCCCTCAATGCAAAGGCTCTAGACGCGAATATTGGTGTGAGAGCTAATTCAATCAAGGAAACACTGCATGTTGGTGAAGGGCATATTGAAGAAGGATCAGCCGAGTGGTTCTTGTGGGAGAACAACTCCATTTGGCTCACTAACTTCACACACCATCAGGCTTCAAGCAGCTCTCACGGAAACTCAGTTTTCACACTCTATGCTTAGTGCCCTTTGAGTGCATTATCTAGGAATGAACCTGGTAGAGCATCCCACACAAACGAATGCTCCACATGCGGGTTTCACATGCCACCAACTCCACATTCACAGGCAACTTCAGCGCCACAGCCGTTTTCAGATAGCCCTCAATGCAAAGGCTCTAGACGCAAATATTGGTGTGAGAGCTAATTCAATCAAGGAAACACTGCATGTTGGTGAAGGGCATATTGAAGAAGGATCAGCCGAGTGGTTCTTGTGGGAGAACAACTCCATTTGGCTCACTAACTTCACACACCATCAGGCTTCCAAGCAGCTCTCAAGGAAACTCAGTTTTCACACTCTATGCTTAATGCCCTTTGAGTGCATTATCTAGGAATGAACCTGGTAGAGCATCCCACACAAACGAATGCTCCACATGCGGGTTTCACATGCCACCAACTCCACATTCACAGGCAACTTCAGCGCCACAGCCGTTTTCAGATAGCCCTCAATGCAAAGGCTCTAGACGCAAATATTGGTGTGAGAGCTAATTCAATCAAGGAAACACTGCATGTTGGTGAAGGGCATATTGAAGAAGGATCAGCCGAGTGGTTCTTGTGGGAGAACAACTCCATTTGGCTCACTAACTTCACACACCATCAGGCTTCCAAGCAGCTCTCAAGGAAACTCAGTTTTCACACTCTATGCTTAGTGCCCTTTGTATGGCTAGGACTGAAATGAACCTGGTAGAGCATCCCACACAAACGAATGCTCCTCATGCGGGTTTCACATGCCACCAACTCCACATTCACAGGCAACTTCAGCGCGACAGCCGTTTTCAGATAGCCCTCAATGCAAAGGCTCTAGACGCAAATATTGGTGTGAGAGCTAATTCAATCAAGGAAACACTGCATGTTGGTGAAGGGCATATTGCAGAAGGATCAGCCGAGTGGTTCTTGTGGGAGAACAACTCCATTTGGCTCACTAACTTCACACACCATCAGGCTTCCAAGCAGCTCTCAAGGAAACTCAGTTTTCACACTCTATGCTTAGTGCCCTTTGAATGCATTATCTAGGAATGAACCTGGTAGAGCATCCCACATAAACGAATGTTCCACATGCGGGTTTCACATGCCACCAACTCCACATTCACAGGCAACTTCAGCGCCACAGCCATTTTCAGATAGCCTTCAATGCAAAGGCTCTAGACGCAAATATTGGTGTGAGAGCTAATTCAATCAAGGAAACACTGCATGTTGGTGAAGGGCATATTGAAGAAGGATCAGCCGTGTGGTTCTTGTGGGAGAACAACTCCATTTGGCTCACTAACGTCACACACCATCAGGCTTCCAAGCAGCTCTCAAGGAAACTCAGTTTTCAAACTCTTTGTTTAGTGCCTTTTGAGTGCATTATCTAGGGATGAACCTGGTAGAGCATCCCACACAAACGAATGTTCCACATGCGGGTTTCACATGCCACCAACTCCACATTCACAGGCAACTTCAGCGCCACAGCCATTTTCAGATAGCCCTCAATGCAAAGGCTCTAGACGCAAATATTGGTGTGAGAGCTAATTCAATCAAGGAAACACTGCATGTTGGTGAAGGGCATATTGAAGAAGGATCAGCCGAGTGGTTCTTGTGGGAGAACAACTCCATTTGGCTCACTAACTTCACACACCATCAGGCTTCCAAGCAGCTCTCAAGGAAACTCAGTTTTCACACTCTATGCTTAGTGCCCTTTGTATGGCTAGGACTGAAATGAACCTGGTAGAGCATCCCACACAAACGAATGCTCCTCATGCGGGTTTCACATGCCACCAACTCCACATTCACAGGCAACTTCAGCGCCACAGCCGTTTTCAGATAGCCCTCAATGCAAAGGCTCTAGACGCAAATATTGGTGTGAGAGCTAATTCAATCAAGGAAACACTGCATGTTGGTGAAGGGCATATTGAAGAAGGATCAGCCGAGTGGTTCTTGTGGGAGAACAACTCCATTTGGCTCACTACACACACCATCAGGCTTCCAGGCAGCTCTCAAGGAAACTCAGTTTTCACACTGTATGCTTAGTGCCCTTTGAATGCATTATCTAGGAATGAACCTGGTAGAGCATCCCACATAAACGAATGTTCCACATGCGGGTTTCACATGCCACCAACTCCACATTCACAGGCAACTTCAGCGCCACAGCCGTTTTCAGATAGCCCTCAATGCAAAGGCTCTAGACGCAAATATTGGTGTGAGAGCTAATTCAATCAAGGAAACACTGCATGTTGGTGAAGGGCATATTGAAGAAGGATCAGCCGAGTGGTTCTTGTGGGAGAACAACTCCATTTGGCTCACTAACTTCACACACCATCAGGCTTCCAAGCAGCTCTCAAGGAAACTCAGTTTTCACACTCTATGCTTAGTGCCCTTTGAATGCATTATCTAGGAATGAACCTGGTAGAGCATCCCACACAAACGAATGTTCCACATGCGGGTTTCACATGCCACCAACTCCACATTCACAGGCAACTTCAGCGCCACAGCCGTTTTCAGATAGCCCTCAATGCAAAGGCTCTAGACGCGAATATTGGTGTGAGAGCTAATTCAATCAAGGAAACACTGCATGTTGGTGAAGGGCATATTGAAGAAGGATCAGCCGAGTGGTTCTTGTGGGAGAACAACTCCATTTGGCTCACTAACTTCACACACCATCAGGCTTCCAAGCAGCTCTCAAGGAAACTCAGTTTTCACACTCTATGCTTAGTGCCCTTTGTATGGCTAGGACTGAAATGAACCTGGTAGAGCATCCCACACAAACGAATGCTCCACATGCGGGTTTCACATGCCACCAACTCCACATTCACAGGCAACTTCAGCGCCACAGCCGTTTTCAGATAGCCCTCAATGCAAAGGCTCTAGACGCAAATATTGGTGTGAGAGCTAATTCAATCAAGGAAACACTGCATGTTGGTGAAGGGCATATTGAAGAAGGATCAGCCGAGTGGTTCTTGTGGGAGAACAACTCCATTTGGCTCACTAACTTCACACACCATCAGGCTTCCAAGCAGCTCTCAAGGAAACTCAGTTTTCACACTCTATGCTTAGTGCCCTTTGAGTGCCTAGGACTGAAATGAAGCTTGGAGAGCATCCCACACAAACGAATGCTCCACATGCGGGTTTCACATGCCACCAACTCCACATTCACAGGCAACTTCAGCGCCACAGCCGTTTTCAGATAGCCCTCAATGCAAAGGCTCTAGACGCAAATATTGGTGTGAGAGCTAATTCAATCAAGGAAACACTGCATGTTGGTGAAGGGCATATTGCAGAAGGATCAGCCGAGTGGTTCTTGTGGGAGAACAACTCCATTTGGCTCACTACACACACCATCAGGCTTCCAGGCAGCTCTCAAGGAAACTCAGTTTTCACACTGTATGCTTAGTGCCCTTTGAATGCATTATCTAGGAATGAACCTGGTAGAGCATCCCACATAAACGAATGTTCCACATGCGGGTTTCACATGCCACCAACTCCACATTCACAGGCAACTTCAGCGCCACAGCCGTTTTCAGATAGCCCTCAATGCAAAGGCTCTAGACGCAAATATTGGTGTGAGAGCTAATTCAATCAAGGAAACACTGCATGTTGGTGAAGGGCATATTGAAGAAGGATCAGCCGAGTGGTTCTTGTGGGAGAACAACTCCATTTGGCTCACTAACTTCACACACCATCAGGCTTCCAAGCAGCTCTCAAGGAAACTCAGTTTTCACACTCTATGCTTAGTGCCCTTTGAGTGCCTAGGACTGAAATGAAGCTTGGAGAGCATCCCACACAAACGAATGCTCCACATGCGGGTTTCACATGCCACCAACTCCACATTCACAGGCAACTTCAGCGCCACAGCCGTTTTCAGATAGCCCTCAATGCAAAGGCTCTAGACGCAAATATTGGTGTGAGAGCTAATTCAATCAAGGAAACACTGCATGTTGGTGAAGGGCATATTGAAGAAGGATCAGCCGAGTGGTTCTTGTGGGAGAACAACTCCATTTGGCTCACTACACACACCATCAGGCTTCCAGGCAGCTCTCAAGGAAACTCAGTTTTCACACTGTATGCTTAGTGCCCTTTGAATGCATTATCTAGGAATGAACCTGGTAGAGCATCCCACATAAACGAATGTTCCACATGCGGGTTTCACATGCCACCAACTCCACATTCACAGGCAACTTCAGCGCCACAGCCGTTTTCAGATAGCCCTCAATGCAAAGGCTCTAGACGCAAATATTGGTGTGAGAGCTAATTCAATCAAGGAAACACTGCATGTTGGTGAAGGGCATATTGAAGAAGGATCAGCCGAGTGGTTCTTGTGGGAGAACAACTCCATTTGGCTCACTAACGTCACACACCATCAGGCTTCCAAGCAGCTCTCAAGGAAACTCAGTTTTCACACTCTTTGTTTAGTGCCTTTTGAGTGCATTATCTAGGGATGAACCTGGTAGAGCATCCCACACAACCGAATGTTCCACATGCGGGTTTCACATGCCACCAACTCCACATTCACAGGAAACTTCAGCGCCACAGCCATTTTCAGATAGCCCTCAATGCAAAGGCTCTAGACGCAAATATTGGTGTGAGAGCTAATTCAATCAAGGAAACACTGCATGTTGGTGAAGGGCATATTGAAGAAGGATCAGTCGAGTGGTTCTTGTGGGAGAACAACTCCATTTGGCTCACTACACACACCATCAGGCTTCCAAGCAGCTCTCAAGGAAACTCAGTTTTCACACTCTATGCTTAGTGCCCTTTGAGTGCATTATCTAGGAATGAACCTGGTAGAGCATCCCACACAAACGAATGCTCCACATGCGGGTTTCACATGCCACCAACTCCACATTCACAGGCAACTTCAGCGCCACAGCCGTTTTCAGATAGCCCTCAATGCAAAGGCTCTAGACGCAAATATTGGTGTGAGAGCTAATTCAATCAAGGAAACACTGCATGTTGGTGAAGGGCATATTGAAGAAGGATCAGCCGAGTGGTTCTTGTGGGAGAACAACTCCATTTGGCTCACTAACTTCACACACCATCAGGCTTGCAAGCAGCTCTCAAGGGAACTCAGTTTTCACACTCTATGCTTAGTGCCCTTTGAGTGCATTATCTAGGAATGAACCTGGTAGAGCATCCCACACAAACGAATGCTCCACATGCGGGTTTCACATGCCACCAACTCCACATTCACAGGCAACTTCAGCGCCACAGCCGTTTTCAGATAGCCCTCAATGCAAAGGCTCTAGACGCAAATATTGGTGTGAGAGCTAATTCAATCAAGGAAACACTGCATGTTGGTGAAGGGCATATTGAAGAAGGATCAGCCGAGTGGTTCTTGTGGGAGAACAACTCCATTTGGCTCACTAACTTCACACACCATCAGGCTTCCAAGCAGCTCTCAAGGAAACTCAGTTTTCACACTCTATGCTTAGTGCCCTTTGAGTGCATTATCTAGGAATGAACCTGGTAGAGCATCCCACACAAACGAATGCTCCACATGCGGGTTTCACATGCCACCAACTCCACATTCACAGGCAACTTCAGCGCCACAGCCGTTTTCAGATAGCCCTCAATGCAAAGGCTCTAGACGCAAATATTGGTGTGAGAGCTAATTCAATCAAGGAAACACTGCATGTTGGTGAAGGGCATATTGAAGAAGGATCAGCCGAGTGGTTCTTGTGGGAGAACAACTGCATTTGGCTCACTAACTTCACACACCATCAGGCTTCCAAGCAGCTCTCAAGGAAACTCAGTTTTCACACTCTATGCTTAGTGCCCTTTGAGTGCATTATCTAGGAATGAACCTGGTAGAGCATCCCACACAAACGAATGCTCCACATGCGGGTTTCACATGCCACCAACTCCACATTCACAGGCAACTTCAGCGCCACAGCTGTTTTCAGATAGCCCTCAATGCAAAGGCTCTAGACGCAAATATTGGTGTGAGAGCTAATTCAATCAAGGAAACACTGCATGTTGGTGAAGGGCATATTGAAGAAGGATCAGCCGAGTGGTTCTTGTGGGAGAACAACTCCATTTGGCTCACTAACGTCACACACCATCAGGCTTCCAAGCAGCTCTCAAGGAAACTCAGTTTTCACACTGTATGCTTTGTGCCCTTTGAGTGCATTATCTAGGAATGAACCTGGTAGAGCATCCCACACAAACGAATGTTCCACATGCGGGTTTCACATGCCACCAACTCCACATTCACAGGCAACTTCAGCGCCACAGCCGTTTTCAGATAGCCCTCAATGCAAAGGCTCTAGACGCGAATATTGGTGTGAGAGCTAATTCAATCAAGGAAACACTGCATGTTGGTGAAGGGCATATTGAAGAAGGATCAGCCGAGTGGTTCTTGTGGGAGAACAACTCCATTTGGCTCACTAACTTCACACACCATCAGGCTTCCAAGCAGCTCTCACGGAAACTCAGTTTTCACACTCTATGCTTAGTGCCCTTTGAGTGCATTATCTAGGAATGAACCTGGTAGAGCATCCCACACAAACGAATGCTCCACATGCGGGTTTCACATGCCACCAACTCCACATTCACAGGCAACTTCAGCGCCACAGCCGTTTTCAGATAGCCCTCAATGCAAAGGCTCTAGACGCAAATATTGGTGTGAGAGCTAATTCAATCAAGGAAACACTGCATGTTGGTGAAGGGCATATTGAAGAAGGATCAGCCGAGTGGTTCTTGTGGGAGAACAACTCCATTTGGCTCACTAACGTCACACACCATCAGGCTTCCAAGCAGCTCTCAAGGAAACTCAGTTTTCACACTCTATGCTTAGTGCCCTTTGAATGCATTATCTAGGAATGAACCTGGTAGAGCATCCCACACAAACGAATGTTCCACATGCGGGTTTCACATGCCACCAACTCCACATTCACAGGCAACTTCAGCGCCACAGCCATTTTCAGATAGCCCTCAATGCAAAGGCTCTAGACGCAAATATTGGTGTGAGAGCTAATTCAATCAAGGAAACACTGCATGTTGGTGAAGGGCATATTGAAGAAGGATCAGCTGAGTGGTTCTTGTGGGAGAACAACTACATTTGGATCACTACAGACACCATCAGGCTTCCAAGCAGCTCTCAAGGAAACTCAGTTTTCACACTCTATGCTTAGTGCCCTTTGTTGGCTAGGACTGAAATGAACCAGGTAGAGCATCCCACACAAACGAATGCTCCACATGCGGGTTTCACATGCCACCAACTCCACATTCACAGGCAACTTCAGCGCCACAGCCGTTTTCAGATAGCCCTCAATGCAAAGGCTCTAGACGCAAATATTGGTGTGAGAGCTAATTCAATCAAGGAAACACTGCATGTTGGTGAAGGGCATATTGAAGAAGGATCAGCCGAGTGGTTCTTGTGGGAGAACAACTCCATTTGGCTCACTAACTTCACACACCATCAGGCTTCCAAGCAGCTCTCAAGGAAACTCAGTTTTCACACTCTATGCTTAGTGCCCTTTGAGTGCATTATCTAGGAATGAACCTGGTAGAGCATCCCACACAAACGAATGCTCCACATGCGGGTTTCACATGCCACCAACTCCACATTCACAGGCAACTTCAGCGCCACAGCCGTTTTCAGATAGCCCTCAATGCAAAGGCTCTAGACGCAAATATTGGTGTGAGAGCTAATTCAATCAAGGAAACACTGCATGTTGGTGAAGGGCATATTGAAGAAGGATCAGCCGAGTGGTTCTTGTGGGAGAACAACTCCATTTGGCTCACTAACTTCACACACCATCAGGCTTCCAAGCAGCTCTCAAGGGAACTCAGTTTTCACACTCTATGCTTAGTGCCCTTTGAGTGCATTATCTAGGAATGAACCTGGTAGAGCATCCCACACAAACGAATGCTCCACATGCGGGTTTCACATGCCACCAACTCCACATTCACAGGCAACTTCAGCGCCACAGCTGTTTTCAGATAGCCCTCAATGCAAAGGCTCTAGACGCAAATATTGGTGTGAGAGCTAATTCAATCAAGGAAACACTGCATGTTGGTGAAGGGCATATTGAAGAAGGATCAGCCGAGTGGTTCTTGTGGGAGAACAACTCCATTTGGCTCACTAACGTCACACACCATCAGGCTTCCAAGCAGCTCTCAAGGAAACTCAGTTTTCACACTGTATGCTTTGTGCCCTTTGAGTGCATTATCTAGGAATGAACCTGGTAGAGCATTCCACACAAACGAATGTTCCACCTGCGGGTTTCACATGCCACCAACTCCACATTCACAGGCAACTTCAGCGCCACAGCCGTTTTCAGATAGCCCTCAATGCAAAGGCTCTAGACGCGAATATTGGTGTGAGAGCTAATTCAATCAAGGAAACACTGCATGTTGGTGAAGGGCATATTGAAGAAGGATCAGCCGAGTGGTTCTTGTGGGAGAACAACTCCATTTGGCTCACTAACTTCACACACCATCAGGCTTCCAAGCAGCTCTCACGGAAAATCAGTTTTCACACTCTATGCTTAGTGCCCTTTGAGTGCATTATCTAGGAATGAACCTGGTAGAGCATCCCACACAAACGAATGCTCCACATGCGGGTTTCACATGCCACCAACTCCACATTCACAGGCAACTTCAGCGCCACAGCCGTTTTCAGATAGCCCTCAATGCAAAGGCTCTAGACGCAAATATTGGTGTGAGAGCTAATTCAATCAAGGAAACACTGCATGTTGGTGAAGGGCATATTGAAGAAGGATCAGCCGAGTGGTTCTTGTGGGAGAACAACTCCATTTGGCTCACTAACGTCACACACCATCAGGCTTCCAAGCAGCTCTCAAGGAAACTCAGTTTTCACACTCTATGCTTAGTGCCCTTTGAATGCATTATCTAGGAATGAACCTGGTAGAGCATCCCACACAAACGAATGTTCCACATGCGGGTTTCACATGCCACCAACTCCACATTCACAGGCAACTTCAGCGCCACAGCCATTTTCAGATAGCCCTCAATGCAAAGGCTCTAGACGCAAATATTGGTGTGAGAGCTAATTCAATCAAGGAAACACTGCATGTTGGTGAAGGGCATATTGAAGAAGGATCAGCTGAGTGGTTCTTGTGGGAGAACAACTACATTTGGATCACTACAGACACCATCAGGCTTCCAAGCAGCTCTCAAGGAAACTCAGTTTTCACACTCTATGCTTAGTGCCCTTTGTTGGCTAGGACTGAAATGAACCAGGTAGAGCATCCCACACAAACGAATGCTCCACATGCGGGTTTCACATGCCACCAACTCCACATTCACAGGCAACTTCAGCGCCACAGCCGTTTTCAGATAGCCCTCAATGCAAAGGCTCTAGACGCAAATATTGGTGTGAGAGCTAATTCAATCAAGGAAACACTGCATGTTGGTGAAGGGCATATTGAAGAAGCATCACCCGAGTGGTTCTTGTGGGAGAACAACTCCATTTGGCTCACTAACTTCACACACCATCAGGCTTCCAAGCAGCTCTCAAGGAAACTCAGTTTTCACACTCTATGCTTAGTGCCCTTTGAATGCATTATCTAGGAATGTACCTGGTAGAGCATCCCACACAAACGAATGCTCCACATGCGGGTTTCACATGCCACCAACTCCACATTCACAGGCAACTTCAGCGCCACAGCCGTTTTCAGATAGCCCTCAATGCAAAGGCTCTAGACGCAAATATTGGTGTGAGAGCTAATTCAATCAAGGAAACACTGCATGTTGGTGAAGGGCATACTGAAGAAGGATCAGCCGAGTGGTTCTTGTGGGAGAACAACTCCATTTGGCTCACTAACTTCACACACCATCAGGCTTCCAAGCAGCTCTCAAGGAAACTCAGTTTTCACACTCTTTGTTTAGTGCCTGTTGAGTGCATTATCTAGGAATGAAATGAACCTGGTAGAGCATCCCACACAACCGAATGTTCCACATGCGGGTTTCACATGCCACCAACTCCACATTCACAGGCAACTTCAGCGCCACAGCCATTTTCAGATAGCCCTCAATGCAAAGGCTCTAGACGCAAATATTGGTGTGAGAGCTAATTCAATCAAGGAAACACTGCATGTTGGTGAAGGGCATATTGAAGAAGGATCAGTCGAGTGGTTCTTGTGGGAGAACAACTCCATTTGGCTCACTACACACACCATCAGGCTTCCAAACAGCTCTCAAGGAAACTCAGTTTTCACACTCTATGCTTAGTGCCCTTTGAGTGCATTATCTAGGAATGAACCTGGTAGAGCATCCCACACAAACGAATGCTCCACATGCGGGTTTCACATGCCACCAACTCCACATTCACAGGCAACTTCAGCGCCACAGCCGTTTTCAGATAGCCCTCAATGCAAAGGCTCTAGACGCAAATATTGGTGTGAGAGCTAATTCAATCAAGGAAACACTGCATGTTGGTGAAGGGCATATTGAAGAAGGATCAGCCGAGTGGTTCTTGTGGGAGAACAACTCCATTTGGCTCACTAACTTCACACACCATCAGGCTTCCAAGCAGCTCTCAAGGAAACTCAGTTTTCACACTCTATGTTTAGTGCCCTTTGAATGCATTATCTAGGAATGAACCTGGTAGAGCATCCCACACAAACGAATGTTCCACATGCGAGTTTCACATGCCACCAACTCCACATTCACAGGCAACTTCAGCGCCACAGCCGTTTTCAGATAGCCCTCAATGCAAAGGCTCTAGATGCAAATATTGGTGTGAGAGCTAATTCAATCAAGGAAACACTGCATGTTGGTGAAGGGCATATTGAAGAAGGATCAGCCGAGTGGTTCTTGTGGGAGAACAACTCCATTTGGCTCACTACACACACCATCAGGCTTCCAAGCAGCTCTCAAGGAAACTCAGTTTTCACACTCTATGCTTAGTGCCCTTTGAGTGCCTAGGACTGAAATGAAGCTTGGAGAGCATCCCACACAAACGAATGCTCCACATGCGGGTTTCACATGCCACCAACTCCACATTCACAGGCAACTTCAGCGCCACAGCCGTTTTCAGATAGCCCTCAATGTAAAGGCTCTAGACGCAAATATTGGTGTGAGAGCTAATTCAATCAAGGAAACACTGCATGTTGGTGAAGGGCATATTGAAGAAGGATCAGCCGTGTGGTTCTTGTGGGAGAACAACTCCATTTGGCTCACTAACTTCACACACCATCAGGCTTCCAAGCAGCTCTCAAGGAAACTCAGTTTTCACACTCCATGCTTAGTGCCCTTTGAGTGCATTATCTAGGAATGAACCTGGTAGAGCATCCCACACAAACGAATGCTCCACATGCGGGTTTCACATGCCACCAACTCCACATTCACAGGCAACTTCAGCGCCACAGCCGTTTTCAGATAGCCCTCAATGCAAAGGCTCTAGACGCAAATATTGGTGTGAGAGCTAATTCAATCAAGGAAACACTGCATGTTGGTGAAGGGCATATTGAAGAAGGATCAGCCGAGTGGTTCTTGTGGGAGAACAACTCCATTTGGCTCACTAACGTCACACACCATCAGGCTTCCAAGCAGCTCTCAAGGAAACTCAGTTTTCACACTCTATGCTTAGTGCCCTTTGAATGCATTATCTAGGAATGAACCTGGTAGAGCATCCCACACAAACGAATGTTCCACATGCGGGTTTCACATGCCACCAACTCCACATTCACAGGCAACTTCAGCGCCACAGCCGTTTTCAGATAGCCCTCAATGCAAAGGCTCTAGACGCAAATATTGGTGTGAGAGCTAATTCAATCAAGGAAACACTGCATGTTGGTGAAGGGCATATTGAAGAAGGATCAGCTGAGTGGTTCTTGTGGGAGAACAACTACATTTGGATCACTACAGACACCATCAGGCTTCCAAGCAGCTCTCAAGGAAACTCAGTTTTCACACTCTATGCTTAGTGCCCTTTGTTGGCTAGGACTGAAATGAACCAGGTAGAGCATCCCACACAAACGAATGCTCCACATGCGGGTTTCACATGCCACCAACTCCACATTCACAGGCAACTTCAGCGCCACAGCCGTTTTCAGATAGCCCTCAATGCAAAGGCTCTAGACGCAAATATTGGTGTGAGAGCTAATTCAATCAAGGAAACACTGCATGTTGGTGAAGGGCATATTGAAGAAGGATCAGCCGAGTGGTTCTTGTGGGAGAACAACTCCATTTGGCTCACTAACTTCACACACCATCAGGCTTCCAAGCAGCTCTCAAGGAAACTCAGTTTTCACACTCTATGCTTAGTGCCCTTTGAGTGCATTATCTAGGAATGTACCTGGTAGAGCATCCCACACAAACGAATGCTCCACATGCGGGTTTCACATGCCACCAACTCCACATTCACAGGCAACTTCAGCGCCACAGCCGTTTTCAGATAGCCCTCAATGCAAAGGCTCTAGACGCAAATATTGGTGTGAGAGCTAATTCAATCAAGGAAACACTGCATGTTGGTGAAGGGCATACTGAAGAAGGATCAGCCGAGTGGTTCTTGTGGGAGAACAACTCCATTTGGCTCACTAACTTCACACACCATCAGGCTTCCAAGCAGCTCTCAAGGAAACTCAGTTTTCACACTCTTTGTTTAGTGCCTGTTGAGTGCATTATCTAGGAATGAAATGAACCTGGTAGAGCATCCCACACAACCGAATGTTCCACATGCGGGTTTCACATGCCACCAACTCCACATTCACAGGCAACTTCAGCGCCACAGCCGTTTTCAGATAGCCCTCAATGCAAAGGCTCTAGACGCAAATATTGGTGTGAGAGCTAATTCAATCAAGGAAACACTGCATGTTGGTGAAGGGCATATTGAAGAAGGATCAGTCGAGTGGTTCTTGTGGGAGAACAACTCCATTTGGCTCACTACACACACCATCAGGCTTCCAAACAGCTCTCAAGGAAACTCAGTTTTCACACTCTATGCTTAGTGCCCTTTGAGTGCATTATCTAGGAATGAACCTGGTAGAGCATCCCACACAAACGAATGCTCCACATGCGGGTTTCACATGCCACCAACTCCACATTCACAGGCAACTTCAGCGCCACAGCCGTTTTCAGATAGCCCTCAATGCAAAGGCTCTAGACGCAAATATTGGTGTGAGAGCTAATTCAATCAAGGAAACACTGCATGTTGGTGAAGGGCATATTGAAGAAGGATCAGCCGAGTGGTTCTTGTGGGAGAACAACTCCATTTGGCTCACTAACTTCACACACCATCAGGCTTCCAAGCAGCTCTCAAGGAAACTCAGTTTTCACACTCTATGTTTAGTGCCCTTTGAATGCATTATCTAGGAATGAACCTGGTAGAGCATCCCACACAAACGAATGTTCCACATGCGAGTTTCACATGCCACCAACTCCACATTCACAGGCAACTTCAGCGCCACAGCCGTTTTCAGATAGCCCTCAATGCAAAGGCTCTAGATGCAAAAATTGGTGTGAGAGCTAATTCAATCAAGGAAACACTGCATGTTGGTGAAGGGCATATTGAAGAAGGATCAGCCGAGTGGTTCTTGTGGGAGAACAACTCCATTTGGCTCACTACACACACCATCAGGCTTCCAAGCAGCTCTCAAGGAAACTCAGTTTTCACACTCTATGCTTAGTGCCCTTTGAGTGCCTAGGACTGAAATGAAGCTTGGAGAGCATCCCACACAAACGAATGCTCCACATGCGGGTTTCACATGCCACCAACTCCACATTCACAGGCAACTTCAGCGCCACAGCCGTTTTCAGATAGCCCTCAATGTAAAGGCTCTAGACGCAAATATTGGTGTGAGAGCTAATTCAATCAAGGAAACACTGCATGTTGGTGAAGGGCATATTGAAGAAGGATCAGCCGAGTGGTTCTTGTGGGAGAACAACTCCATTTGGCTCACTAACTTCACACACCATCAGGCTTCCAAGCAGCTCTCAAGGAAACTCAGTTTTCACACTCCATGCTTAGTGCCCTTTGAGTGCATTATATAGGAATGAACCTGGTAGAGAATCCCACACAAACGAATGCTCCACATGCGGGTTTCACATGCCACCAACTCCACATTCACAGGCAACTTCAGCGCCACAGCCGTTTTCAGATAGCCCTCAATGCAAAGGCTCTAGACGCAAATATTGGTGTGAGAGCTAATTCAATCAAGGAAACACTGCATGTTGGTGAAGGGCATATTGAAGAAGAATCAGCCGAGTGGTTCTTGTGGGAGAACAACTCCATTTGGCTCACTACACACACCATCAGGCTTCCAAGCAGCACTCAAGGAAACTCAGTTTTCACACTCTATGCTTAGTGCACTATGTGTGCCTAGGACTGAAATGAAGCTTGGTCAGCATCCCACACAAACGAATGCTCCACATGCGGGTTTCACATGCCACCAACTCCACATTCTCAGGCAACTTCAACGCCACAGCCGTTTTCAGATAGCCCTCAATGCAAAGGCTCTAGACGCAAATATTGGTGTGAGAGCTAATTCAATCAAGGAAACACTGCATGTTGGTGAAGGGCATATTGAAGAAGGATCAGCCGAGTGGTTCTTGTGGGAGAACAACTCCATTTGGCTCACTACACACACCATCAGGCTTCCAAGCAGCTCTCAAGGAAACTCAGTTTTCACACTCTATGCTTAGTGCCCTTTGAGTGCATTATCTAGGAATGAACCTGGTAGAGCATCCCACACAAACGAATGCTCCACATGCGGGTTTCACATGCCACGAACTCCACATTCACAGGCAACTTCAGCGCCACAGCCATTTTCAGATAGCCCTCAATGCAAAGGCTCTAGATGCAAATATTGGTGTGAGAGCTAATTCAATCAAGGAAACACTGCATGTTGGTGAAGGGCATATTGAAGAAGGATCAGCCGAGTGGTTCTTGTGGGAGAACAACTCCATTTGGCTCACTAACGTCACACACCATCAGGCTTCAAAGCAGCTCTCAAGGAAACTCAGTTTTCACACTGTATGCTTTGTGCCCTTTGAGTGCATTATCTAGGAATGAACCTGGTAGAGCATCCCACACAAACGAATGTTCCACATGCGGGTTTCACATGCCACCAACTGCACATTCACAGGCAACTTCAGCGCCACAGCCGTTTTCAGATAGCCCTCAATGCAAAGGCTCTAGACGCGAATATTGGTGTGAGAGCTAATTCAATCAAGGAAACACTGCATGTTGGTGAAGGGCATATTGAAGAAGGATCAGCCGAGTGGTTCTTGTGGGAGAACAACTCCATTTGGCTCACTAACTTCACACACCATCAGGCTTCCAAGCAGCTCTCAAGGAAACTCAGTTTTCACACTCTATGCTTAGTGCCCTTTGAGTGCATTATCTAGGAATGAACCTGGTAGAGCATCCCACACAAACGAATGCTCCACATGCGGGTTTCACATGCCACCAACTCCACATTCACAGGCAACTTCAGCGCCACAGCCGTTTTCAGATAGCCCTCAATGCAAAGGCTCTAGACGCAAATATTGGTGTGAGAGCTAATTCAATCAAGGAAACACTGCATGTTGGTGAAGGGCATATTGAAGAAGGATCAGCCGAGTGGTTCTTGTGGGAGAACAACTCCATTTGGCTCACTAACGTCACACACCATCAGGCTTCCAAGCAGCTCTCAAGGAAACTCAGTTTTCACACTCTATGCTTAGTGCCCTTTGAATGCATTATCTAGGAATGAACCTGGTAGAGCATCCCACACAAACGAATGTTCCACATGCGGGTTTCACATGCCACCAACTCCACATTCACAGGCAACTTCAGCGCCACAGCCATTTTCAGATAGCCCTCAATGCAAAGGCTCTAGACGCAAATATTGGTGTGAGAGCTAATTCAATCAAGGAAACACTGCATGTTGGTGAAGGGCATATTGAAGAAGGATCAGCTGAGTGGTTCTTGTGGGAGAACAACTACATTTGGATCACTACAGACACCATCAGGCTTCCAAGCAGCTCTCAAGGAAACTCAGTTTTCACACTCTATGCTTAGTGCCCTTTGTTGGCTAGGACTGAAATGAACCAGGTAGAGCATCCCACACAAACGAATGCTCCACATGCGGGTTTCACATGCCACCAACTCCACATTCACAGGCAACTTCAGCGCCACAGCCGTTTTCAGATAGCCCTCAATGCAAAGGCTCTAGACGCAAATATTGGTGTGAGAGCTAATTCAATCAAGGAAACACTGCATGTTGGTGAAGGGCATATTGAAGAAGCATCACCCGAGTGGTTCTTGTGGGAGAACAACTCCATTTGGCTCACTAACTTCACACACCATCAGGCTTCCAAGCAGCTCTCAAGGAAACTCAGTTTTCACACTCTATGCTTAGTGCCCTTTGAGTGCATTATCTAGGAATGTACCTGGTAGAGCATCCCACACAAACGAATGCTCCACATGCGGGTTTCACATGCCACCAACTCCACATTCACAGGCAACTTCAGCGCCACAGCCGTTTTCAGATAGCCCTCAATGCAAAGGCTCTAGACGCAAATATTGGTGTGAGAGCTAATTCAATCAAGGAAACACTGCATGTTGGTGAAGGGCATACTGAAGAAGGATCAGCCGAGTGGTTCTTGTGGGAGAACAACTCCATTTGGCTCACTAACTTCACACACCATCAGGCTTCCAAGCAGCTCTCAAGGAAACTCAGTTTTCACACTCTTTGTTTAGTGCCTGTTGAGTGCATTATCTAGGAATGAAATGAACCTGGTAGAGCATCCCACACAACCGAATGTTCCACATGCGGGTTTCACATGCCACCAACTCCACATTCACAGGCAACTTCAGCGCCACAGCCATTTTCAGATAGCCCTCAATGCAAAGGCTCTAGACGCAAATATTGGTGTGAGAGCTAATTCAATCAAGGAAACACTGCATGTTGGTGAAGGGCATATTGAAGAAGGATCAGTCGAGTGGTTCTTGTGGGAGAACAACTCCATTTGGCTCACTACACACACCATCAGGCTTCCAAACAGCTCTCAAGGAAACTCAGTTTTCACACTCTATGCTTAGTGCCCTTTGAGTGCATTATCTAGGAATGAACCTGGTAGAGCATCCCACACAAACGAATGCTCCACATGCGGGTTTCACATGCCACCAACTCCACATTCACAGGCAACTTCAGCGCCACAGCCGTTTTCAGATAGCCCTCAATGCAAAGGCTCTAGACGCAAATATTGGTGTGAGAGCTAATTCAATCAAGGAAACACTGCATGTTGGTGAAGGGCATATTGAAGAAGGATCAGCCGAGTGGTTCTTGTGGGAGAACAACTCCATTTGGCTCACTAACTTCACACACCATCAGGCTTCCAAGCAGCTCTCAAGGAAACTCAGTTTTCACACTCTATGTTTAGTGCCCTTTGAATGCATTATCTAGGAATGAACCTGGTAGAGCATCCCACACAAACGAATGTTCCACATGCGAGTTTCACATGCCACCAACTCCACATTCACAGGCAACTTCAGCGCCACAGCCGTTTTCAGATAGCCCTCAATGCAAAGGCTCTAGATGCAAATATTGGTGTGAGAGCTAATTCAATCAAGGAAACACTGCATGTTGGTGAAGGGCATATTGAAGAAGGATCAGCCGAGTGGTTCTTGTGGGAGAACAACTCCATTTGGCTCACTACACACACCATCAGGCTTCCAAGCAGCTCTCAAGGAAACTCAGTTTTCACACTCTATGCTTAGTGCCCTTTGAGTGCCTAGGACTGAAATGAAGCTTGGAGAGCATCCCACACAAACGAATGCTCCACATGCGGGTTTCACATGCCACCAACTCCACATTCACAGGCAACTTCAGCGCCACAGCCGTTTTCAGATAGCCCTCAATGTAAAGGCTCTAGACGCAAATATTGGTGTGAGAGCTAATTCAATCAAGGAAACACTGCATGTTGGTGAAGGGCATATTGAAGAAGGATCAGCCGAGTGGTTCTTGTGGGAGAACAACTCCATTTGGCTCACTAACTTCACACACCATCAGGCTTCCAAGCAGCTCTCAAGGAAACTCAGTTTTCACACTCCATGCTTAGTGCCCTTTGAGTGCATTATCTAGGAATGAACCTGGTAGAGCATCCCACACAAACGAATGCTCCACATGCGGGTTTCACATGCCACCAACTCCACATTCACAGGCAACTTCAGCGCCACAGCCGTTTTCAGATAGCCCTCAATGCAAAGGCTCTAGATGCAAATATTGGTGTGAGAGCTAATTCAATCAAGGAAACACTGCATGTTGGTGAAGGGCATATTGAAGAAGGATCAGCCGAGTGGTTCTTGTGGGAGAACAACTCCATTTGGCTCACTAACGTCACACACCATCAGGCTTCCAAGCAGCTCTCAAGGAAACTCAGTTTTCACACTCTATGCTTAGTGCCCTTTGAATGCATTATCTAGGAATGAACCTGGTAGAGCATCCCACACAAACGAATGTTCCACATGCGGGTTTCACATGCCACCAACTCCACATTCACAGGCAACTTCAGCGCCACAGCCGTTTTCAGATAGCCCTCAATGCAAAGGCTCTAGACGCAAATATTGGTGTGAGAGCTAATTCAATCAAGGAAACACTGCATGTTGGTGAAGGGCATATTGAAGAAGGATCAGCTGAGTGGTTCTTGTGGGAGAACAACTACATTTGGATCACTACAGACACCATCAGGCTTCCAAGCAGCTCTCAAGGAAACTCAGTTTTCACACTCTATGCTTAGTGCCCTTTGTTGGCTAGGACTGAAATGAACCAGGTAGAGCATCCCACACAAACGAATGCTCCACATGCGGGTTTCACATGCCACCAACTCCACATTCACAGGCAACTTCAGCGCCACAGCCGTTTTCAGATAGCCCTCAATGCAAAGGCTCTAGACGCAAATATTGGTGTGAGAGCTAATTCAATCAAGGAAACACTGCATGTTGGTGAAGGGCATATTGAAGAAGGATCAGCCGAGTGGTTCTTGTGGGAGAACAACTCCATTTGGCTCACTAACTTCACACACCATCAGGCTTCCA
Organism: Ochotona princeps; assembly: GCF_030435755.1. Lineage (NCBI taxonomy): Eukaryota > Metazoa > Chordata > Mammalia > Lagomorpha > Ochotonidae > Ochotona > Ochotona princeps. Next base: position 28,668 of record NW_026700678.1, read on the forward strand.
AGCAGCTCTCAAGGAAACTCAGTTTTCACACTCTATGCTTAGTGCCCTTTGAGTGCATTATCTAGGAATGTACCTGGTAGAGCATCCCACACAAACGAATGCTCCACATGCGGGTTTCACATGCCACCAACTCCACATTCACAGGCAACTTCAGCGCCACAGCCGTTTTCAGATAGCCCTCAATGCAAAGGCTCTAGACGCAAATATTGGTGTGAGAGCTAATTCAATCAAGGAAACACTGCATGTTGGTGAAGGGCATACTGAAGAAGGATCAGCCGAGTGGTTCTTGTGGGAGAACAACTCCATTTGGCTCACTAACTTCACACACCATCAGGCTTCCAAGCAGCTCTCAAGGAAACTCAGTTTTCACACTCTTTGTTTAGTGCCTGTTGAGTGCATTATCTAGGAATGAAATGAACCTGGTAGAGCATCCCACACAACCGAATGTTCCACATGCGGGTTTCACATGCCACCAACTCCACATTCACAGGCAACTTCAGCGCCACAGCCGTTTTCAGATAGCCCTCAATGCAAAGGCTCTAGACGCAAATATTGGTGTGAGAGCTAATTCAATCAAGGAAACACTGCATGTTGGTGAAGGGCATATTGAAGAAGGATCAGTCGAGTGGTTCTTGTGGGAGAACAACTCCATTTGGCTCACTACACACACCATCAGGCTTCCAAACAGCTCTCAAGGAAACTCAGTTTTCACACTCTATGCTTAGTGCCCTTTGAGTGCATTATCTAGGAATGAACCTGGTAGAGCATCCCACACAAACGAATGCTCCACATGCGGGTTTCACATGCCACCAACTCCACATTCACAGGCAACTTCAGCGCCACAGCCGTTTTCAGATAGCCCTCAATGCAAAGGCTCTAGACGCAAATATTGGTGTGAGAGCTAATTCAATCAAGGAAACACTGCATGTTGGTGAAGGGCATATTGAAGAAGGATCAGCCGAGTGGTTCTTGTGGGAGAACAACTCCATTTGGCTCACTAACTTCACACACCATCAGGCTTCCAAGCAGCTCTCAAGGAAACTCAGTTTTCACACTCTATGTTTAGTGCCCTTTGAATGCATTATCTAGGAATGAACCTGGTAGAGCATCCCACACAAACGAATGTTCCACATGCGAGTTTCACATGCCACCAACTCCACATTCACAGGCAACTTCAGCGCCACAGCCGTTTTCAGATAGCCCTCAATGCAAAGGCTCTAGATGCAAAAATTGGTGTGAGAGCTAATTCAATCAAGGAAACACTGCATGTTGGTGAAGGGCATATTGAAGAAGGATCAGCCGAGTGGTTCTTGTGGGAGAACAACTCCATTTGGCTCACTACACACACCATCAGGCTTCCAAGCAGCTCTCAAGGAAACTCAGTTTTCACACTCTATGCTTAGTGCCCTTTGAGTGCCTAGGACTGAAATGAAGCTTGGAGAGCATCCCACACAAACGAATGCTCCACATGCGGGTTTCACATGCCACCAACTCCACATTCACAGGCAACTTCAGCGCCACAGCCGTTTTCAGATAGCCCTCAATGTAAAGGCTCTAGACGCAAATATTGGTTTGAGAGCTAATTCAATCAAGGAAACACTGCATGTTGGTGAAGGGCATATTGAAGAAGGATCAGCCGAGTGGTTCTTGTGGGAGAACAACTCCATTTGGCTCACTAACTTCACACACCATCAGGCTTCCAAGCAGCTCTCAAGGAAACTCAGTTTTCACACTCCATGCTTAGTGCCCTTTGAGTGCATTATATAGGAATGAACCTGGTAGAGAATCCCACACAAACGAATGCTCCACATGCGGGTTTCACATGCCACCAACTCCACATTCACAGGCAACTTCAGCGCCACAGCCGTTTTCAGATAGCCCTCAATGCAAAGGCTCTAGACGCAAATATTGGTGTGAGAGCTAATTCAATCAAGGAAACACTGCATGTTGGTGAAGGGCATATTGAAGAAGAATCAGCCGAGTGGTTCTTGTGGGAGAACAACTCCATTTGGCTCACTACACACACCATCAGGCTTCCAAGCAGCACTCAAGGAAACTCAGTTTTCACACTCTATGCTTAGTGCACTATGTGTGCCTAGGACTGAAATGAAGCTTGGTCAGCATCCCACACAAACGAATGCTCCACATGCGGGTTTCACATGCCACCAACTCCACATTCTCAGGCAACTTCAACGCCACAGCCGTTTTCAGATAGCCCTCAATGCAAAGGCTCTAGACGCAAATATTGGTGTGAGAGCTAATTCAATCAAGGAAACACTGCATGTTGGTGAAGGGCATATTGAAGAAGGATCAGCCGAGTGGTTCTTGTGGGAGAACAACTCCATTTGGCTCACTACACACACCATCAGGCTTCCAAGCAGCTCTCAAGGAAACTCAGTTTTCACACTCTATGCTTAGTGCCCTTTGAGTGCATTATCTAGGAATGAACCTGGTAGAGCATCCCACACAAACGAATGCTCCACATGCGGGTTTCACATGCCACGAACTCCACATTCACAGGCAACTTCAGCGCCACAGCCATTTTCAGATAGCCCTCAATGCAAAGGCTCTAGATGCAAATATTGGTGTGAGAGCTAATTCAATCAAGGAAACACTGCATGTTGGTGAAGGGCATATTTAAGAAGAATCAGCCGAGTGGTTCTTGTGGGAGAACAACTCCATTTGGCTCACTACACACACCATCAGGCTTCCAAGCAGCTCTCAAGGAAACTCAGTTTTCACACTCTATGCTTAGTGCTCTATGTGTGCCTAGGACTGAAATGAACCTTGGTCAGCATCCCACACAAACGAATGCTCCACATGCGGGTTTCACATGCCACCAACTCCACATTCACAGGCAACTTCAGCGCCACAGCCGTTTTCAGATAGCCCTCAATGCAAAGGCTCTAGACGCAAATATTGGTGTGAGAGCTAATTCAATCAAGGAAACACTGCATGTTGGTGAAGGGCATATTGAAGAAGGATCAGCCGAGTGGTTCTTGTGGGAGAACAACTCCATTTGGCTCACTACACACACCATCAGGCTTCCAAGCAGCTCTCAAGGAAACTCAGTTTTCACACTCTATGCTTAGTGCCCTTTGAGTGCATTATCTAGGAATGAACCTGGTAGAGCATCCCACACAAACGAATGCTCCACATGCGGGTTTCACATGCCACCAACTCCACATTCACAGGCAACTTCAGCGCCACAGCCGTTTTCAGATAGCCCTCAATGCAAAGGCTCTAGACGCAAATATTGGTGTGAGAGATGATTCAATCAAGGAAACACTGCATGTTGGTGAAGGGCGTATTGAAGAATGATCAGCCGAGTGGTTCTTGTGGGAGAACAACTCCATTTGGTTCACTAACTTCACACACCATCAGGCTTCCAAGCAGCTCTCCAGGAAACTCAGTTTTCACACTCTATGCTTAGTGCTCTATGTGTGCCTAGGAATGAAATGAAGCTTGGTCAGCATCCCACACAAACGAATGCTCCACATGCGGGTTTCACATGCCACCAACTCCACATTCTCAGGCAACTTCAGCGCCACAGCCGTTTTCAGATAGCCCTCAATGCAAAGGCTCTAGACGCAAATATTGGTGTGAGAGCTAATTCAATCAAGGAAACACTGCATGTTGGTAAAGGGCATATTGAAGAAGAATCAGCCGAGTGGTTCTTGTGGGAGAACAACTCCATTTGGCTCACTACACACACCATCAGGCTTCCAAGCAGCTCTCAAGGAAACTCAGTTTTCACACTCTATGCTTAGTGCTCTATGTGTGCCTAGGACTGAAATGAAGCTTGGTCAGCATCCCACACAAACGAATGCTCCACATGCGGGTTTCACATGCCACCAACTCCACATTCACAGGCAACTTCAGCGCCACAGCCGTTTTCAGATAGCCCTCAATGCAAAGGCTCTAGACGCAAATATTGGTGTGAGAGCTAATTCAATCAAGGAAACACTGCATGTTGGTGAAGGGCATATTGAAGAAGGATCAGCCGAGTGGTTCTTGTGGGAGAACAACTCCATTTGGCTCACTACACACACCATCAGGCTTCCAAGCAGCTCTCAAGGAAACTCAGTTTTCACACTCTATGCTTAGTGCCCTTTGAGTGCATTATCTAGGAATGAACCTGGTAGAGCATCCCACACAAACGAATGCTCCACATGCGGGTTTCACATGCCACCAACTCCACATTCACAGGCAACTTCAGCGCCACAGCCGTTTTCAGATAGCCCTCAATGCAAAGGCTCTAGACGCAAATATTGGTGTGAGATGATTCAAAAAGGAAACACTGCATGTTGGTGAAGGGCGTATTGAAGAAGGATCAGCCGAGTGGTTCTTGTGGGAGAACAACTCCATTTGGCTCACTAACTTCACACACCATCAGGCTTCCAAGCAGCTCTCAAGGAAACTCAGTTTTCACACTCTATGCTTAGTGCCCTTTGAGTGCATTATCTCGGAATGAACCTGGTAGAGCATCCCACACAAACGAATGCTCCACATGCGGGTTTCACATGCCACCAACTCCACATTCACAGGCAACTTCAGCGCCACAGTCGTTTTCAGATAGCCCTCAATGCAAAGGCTCTAGACGCAAATATTGGTGTGAGAGCTAATTCAATCAAGGAAACACTGCATGTTGGTGAAGGGCATATTGAAGAAGGATCAGCCGAGTGGTTCTTGTGGGAGAACAACTCCATTTGGCTCACTAACTTCACACACCATCAGGTTTCCAAGCAGCTCTCAAGGAAACTCAGTTTTCACACTCTATGCTTAGTGCCCTTTGAATGCAGTATCTAGGAATGAACCTGGTAGAGCATCCCACACAAACGAATGTTCCACATGCGGATTTCACCTGCCAGCAACTCCACATTCACAGGCAACTTCAGCGCCACAGCCGTTTTCAGATAGCCCTCAATGCAAAGGCTCTAGACGCAAATATTGGTGTGAGAGCTAATTCAATCAAGGAAACACTGCATGTTGGTGAAGGGCATATTGAAGAAGGATCAGCCGAGTGGTTCTTGTGGGAGAACAACTCCATTTGGCTCACTAACTTCACACACCATCAGGCTTCCAAGCAGCTCTCAAGGGAACTCAGTTTTCACACTCTATGCTTAGTGCCCTTTGAATGCATTATCTAGGAATGAACCTGGTAGAGCATCCCACACAAACGAATGTTCCACATGCGGGTTTCACATGCCACCAACTCCACATTCACAGGCAACTTCAGCGCCACAGCCGTTTTCAGATAGCCCTCAATGCAAAGGCTCTAGACGCAAATATTGGTGTGAGAGCTAATTCAATCAAGGAAATACTGCATGTTGGTGAAGGGCATATTGAAGAAGGATCAGCCGAGTGGTTCTTGTGGGAGAACAACTCCATTTGGCTCACTAACTTCACACACCATCAGGCTTCCAAGCAGCTCTCAAGGAAACTCAGTTTTCACACTCTATGTTTAGTGCTCTTTGAATGCATTATCTAGGAATGAACCTGGTAGAGCATCCCACACAAACGAATGTTCCACATGCGAGTTTCACATGCCACCAACTCCACATTCACAGGCAACTTCAGCGCCACAGCCGTTTTCAGATAGCCCTCAATGCAAAGGCTCTAGACGCAAATATTGGTGTGAGAGCTAATTCAATCAAGGAAACACTGCATGTTGGTGAAGGGCATATTGAAGAAGGATCAGCCGAGTGGTTCTTGTGGGAGAACAACTCCATTTGGCTCACTAACTTCACACACCATCAGGCTTCCAAGCAGCTCTCCAGGAAACTCAGTTTTCACACTCTATGCTTAGTGCTCTATGTGTGCCTAGGAATGAAATGAAGCTTGGTCAGCATCCCACACAAACGAATGCTCCACATGCGGGTTTCACATGCCACCAACTCCACATTCTCAGGCAACTTCAGCGCCACAGCCGTTTTCAGATAGCCCTCAATGCAAAGGCTCTAGACGCAAATATTGGTGTGAGAGCTAATTCAATCAAGGAAACACTGCATGTTGGTGAAGGGCATATTGAAGAAGAATCAGCCGAGTGGTTCTTGTGGGAGAACAACTCCATTTGGCTCACTACACACACCATCAGGCTTCCAAGCAGCTCTCAAGGAAACTCAGTTTTCACACTCTATGCTTAGTGCCCTTTGAATGCAGTATCTAGGAATGAACCTGGTAGAGCATCCCACACAAACGAATGTTCCACATGCGGATTTCACCTGCCAGCAACTCCACATTCACAGGCAACTTCAGCGCCACAGCCGTTTTCAGATAGCCCTCAATGCAAAGGCTCTAGACGCAAATATTGGTGTGAGAGCTAATTCAATCAAGGAAACACTGCATGTTGGTGAAGGGCATATTGGAGAAGGATCAGCCGAGTGGTTCTTGTGGGAGAACAACTCCATTTGGCTCACTAACTTCACACACCATCAGGCTTCCAAGCAGCTCTCAAGGGAACTCAGTTTTCACACTCTATGCTTAGTGCCCTTTGAATGCATTATCTAGGAATGAACCTGGTAGAGCATCCCACACAAACGAATGTTCCACATGCGGGTTTCACATGCCACCAACTCCACATTCACAGGCAACTTCAGCGCCACAGCCGTTTTCAGATAGCCCTCAATGCAAAGGCTCTAGACGCAAATATTGGTGTGAGAGCTAATTCAATCAAGGAAATACTGCATGTTGGTGAAGGGCATATTGAAGAAGGATCAGCCGAGTGGTTCTTGTGGGAGAACAACTCCATTTGGCTCACTAACTTCACACACCATCAGGCTTCCAAGCAGCTCTCAAGGAAACTCAGTTTTCACACTCTATGTTTAGTGCTCTTTGAATGCATTATCTAGGAATGAACCTGGTAGAGCATCCCACACAAACGAATGTTCCACATGCGAGTTTCACATGCCACCAACTCCACATTCACAGGCAACTTCAGCGCCACAGCCGTTTTCAGATAGCCCTCAATGCAAAGGCTCTAGACGCAAATATTGGTGTGAGAGCTAATTCAATCAAGGAAACACTGCATGTTGGTGAAGGGCATATTGAAGAAGGATCAGCCGAGTGGTTCTTGTGGGAGAACAACTCCATTTGGCTCACTAACTTCACACACCATCAGGCTTCCAAGCAGCTCTCCAGGAAACTCAGTTTTCACACTCTATGCTTAGTGCTCTATGTGTGCCTAGGAATGAAATGAAGCTTGGTCAGCATCCCACACAAACGAATGCTCCACATGCGGGTTTCACATGCCACCAACTCCACATTCTCAGGCAACTTCAGCGCCACAGCCGTTTTCAGATAGCCCTCAATGCAAAGGCTCTAGACGCAAATATTGGTGTGAGAGCTAATTCAATCAAGGAAACACTGCATGTTGGTGAAGGGCATATTGAAGAAGAATCAGCCGAGTGGTTCTTGTGGGAGAACAACTCCATTTGGCTCACTACACACACCATCAGGCTTCCAAGCAGCTCTCAAGGAAACTCAGTTTTCACACTCTATGCTTAGTGCTCTATGTGTGCCTAGGACTGAAATGAAGCTTGGTCAGCATCCCACACAAACGAATGCTCCACATGCGGGTTTCACATGCCACCAACTCCACATTCACAGGCAACTTCAGCGCCACAGCCGTTTTCAGATAGCCCTCAATGCAAAGGCTCTAGACGCAAATATTGGTGTGAGAGCTAATTCAATCAAGGAAACACTGCATGTTGGTGAAGGGCATATTGAAGAAGGATCAGCCGAGTGGTTCTTGTGGGAGAACAACTCCATTTGGCTCACTAACTTCACACACCATCAGGCTTCCAAGCAGCTCTCAAGGAAACTCAGTTTTCACACTCTATGCTTAGTGCCCTTTGAGTGCATTATCTAGGAATGAACCTGGTAGAGCATCCCACACAAACGAATGCTCCACATGCGGGTTTCACATGCCACCAACTCCACATTCACAGGCAACTTCAGCGCCACAGCCGTTTTCAGATAGCCCTCAATGCAAAGGCTCTAGACGCAAATATTGGTGTGAGATGATTCAAAAAGGAAACACTGCATGTTGGTGAAGGGCATATTGAAGAAGGATCAGCCGAGTGGTTCTTGTGGGAGAACAACTCCTTTTGGCTCACTAACTTCACACACCATCAGGCTTCCAAGCAGCTCTCAAGGAAACTCAGTTTTCACACTCTATGTTTAGTGCAATTTGAATGCATTATCTAGGAATGAACCTGGTAGAGCATCCCACACAAACGAATGTTCCACATGCGGGTTTCACATGCCACCAACTCCACATTCACAGGCAACTTCAGCGCCACAGCCGTTTTCAGATAGCCCTCAATGCAAAGGCTCTAGACGCAAATATTGGTGTGAGAGCTAATTCAATCAAGGAAACACTGCATGTTGGTGAAGGGCATATTGAAGAAGGATCAGCCGAGTGGTTCTTGTGGGAGAACAACTCCATTTGGCTCACTAACTTCACACACCATCAGGCTTCCAAGCAGCTCTCAAGGAAACTCAGTTTTCACACTCTATGCTTAGTGCCCTTTGAGTGCATTATCTAGGAATGAACCTGGTAGAGCATCCCACACAAACGAATGCTCCACATGCGGGTTTCACATGCCACCAACTCCACATTCACAGGCAACTTCAGCGCCACAGCCGTTTTCAGATAGCCCTCAATGCAAAGGCTCTAGACGCAAATATTGGTGTGAGAGCTAATTCAATCAAGGAAACACTGAATGTTGGTGAAGGGCATATTGAAGAAGAAGGATCAGCCGAGTGGTTCTTGTGGGAGAACAACTCCATTTGGCTCACTACACACACCATCAGGCTTCCAAGCAGCTCTCAAGGAACTCAGTTTTCACACTCTATGCTTAGTGCCCTTTGAGTGCATTATCTAGGAATGAACCTGGTAGAGCATCCCACACAAACGAATGCTCCACATGCGGGTTTCACATGCCACCAACTCCACATTCACAGGCAACTTCAGCGCCACAGCCGTTTTCAGATAGCCCTCAATGCAAAGGCTCTAGACGCAAATATTGGTGTGAGAGATGATTCAATCAAGGAAACACTGCATGTTGGTGAAGGGCGTATTGAAGAAGGATCAGCCGAGTGGTTCTTGTGGGAGAACAACTCCATTTGGCTCACTAACTTCACACACCATCAGGCTTCCAAGCAGCTCTCAAGGAAACTCAGTTTTCACACTCTATGCTTAGTGCCCTTTGTATGGCTAGGACTGAAATGAACCTGGTAGAGCATCCCACACAAACGAATGCTCCACATGCGGGTTTCACATGCCACCAACTCCACATTCACAGGCAACTTCAGCGCCACAGCCGTTTTCAGATAGCCCTCAATGCAAAGGCTCTAGACGCAAATATTGGTGTGAGAGCTAATTCAATCAAGGAAACACTGCATGTTGGTGAAGGGCATATTGAAGAAGGATCAGCCGAGTGGTTCTTGTGGGGAGAACAACTCCATTTGGCTCACTAACTTCACACACGCATCAGGCTTCCAAGCAGCTCTCAAGGGAACTCAGTTTTCACACTCTATGCTTAGTGCCCTTTGAGTGCATTATCTAGGAATGAACCTGGTAGAGCATCCCACACAAACGAATGCTCCACATGCGGGTTTCACATGCCACCAACTCCACATTCACAGGCAACTTCAGCGCCACAGCCATTTTCAGATAGCCCTCAATGCAAAGGCTCTAGACGCAAATATTGGTGTGAGAGCTAATTCAATCAAGGAAACACTGCATGTTGGTGAAGGGCATATTGAAGAAGGATCAGCCGAGCGGTTCTTGTGGGAGAACAACTCCATTTGGCTCACTAACTTCACACACCATCAGGTTTCCAAGCAGCTCTCAAGGAAACTCAGGTTTCACACTCTATGTTTAGTGCCCTTTGAATGCATTATCTAGGAATGAACCTGGTAGAGCATCCCACACAAACGAATGTTCCACATGCGGGTTTCACATGCCACCAACTCCACATTCACAGGCAACTTCAGCGCCACAGCCGTTTTCAGATAGCCCTCAATGCAAAGGCTCTAGACGCAAATATTGGTGTGAGAGCTAATTCAATCAAGGAAATACTGCATGTTGGTGAAGGGCATATTGAAGAAGGATCAGCCGAGTGGTTCTTGTGGGAGAACAACTCCATTTGGCTCACTAACTTCACACACCATCAGGCTTCCAAGCAGCTCTCAAGGAAACTCAGTTTTCACACTCTATGTTTAGTGCAATTTGAATGCATTATCTAGGAATGAACCTGGTAGAGCATCCCACACAAACGAATGTTCCATATGCGAGTTTCACATGCCACCAACTCCACATTCACAGGCAACTTCAGCGCCACAGCCGTTTTCAGATAGCCCTCAATGCAAAGGCTCTAGACGCAAATATTGGTGTGAGAGCTAATTCAATCAAGGAAACACTGCATGTTGGTGAAGGGCATATTGAAGAAGGATCAGCCGAGTGGTTCTTGTGGGAGAACAACTCCATTTGGCTCACTAACTTCACACACCATCAGGCTTCCAAGCAGCTCTCCAGGAAACTCAGTTTTCACACTCTATGCTTAGTGCTCTATGTGTGCCTAGGAATGAAATGAAGCTTGGTCAGCATCCCACACAAACGAATGCTCCACATGCGGGTTTCACATGCCACCAACTCCACATTCTCAGGCAACTTCAGCGCCACAGCCATTTTCAGATAGCCCTCAATGCAAAGGCTCTAGACGCAAATATTGGTGTGAGAGCTAATTCAATCAAGGAAACACTGCATGTTGGTGAAGGGCATATTGAAGAAGAATCAGCCGAGTGGTTCTTGTGGGAGAACAACTCCATTTGGCTCACTACACACACCATCAGGCTTCCAAGCAGCTCTCAAGGAAACTCAGTTTTCACACTCTATGCTTAGTGCTCTATGTGTGCCTAGGACTGAAATGAAGCTTGGTCAGCATCCCACACAAACGAATGCTCCACATGCGGGTTTCACATGCCACCAACTCCCATTTCACAGGCAACTTCAGCGTCACAGCCGTTTTCAGATAGCCCTCAATGCAAAGGCTCTAGACGCAAATATTGGTGTGAGAGCTAATTCAATCAAGGAAACACTGCATGTTGGTGAAGGGCATATTGAAGAAGGATCAGCCGAGTGGTTCTTGTGGGAGAACAACTCCATTTGGCTCACTACACACACCATCAGGCTTCCAAGCAGCTCTCAAGGAAACTCAGTTTTCACACTCTATGCTTAGTGCCCTTTGAGTGCATTATCTAGGAATGAACCTGGTAGAGCATCCCACACAAACGAATGCTCCACATGCGGGTTTCACATGCCACCAACTCCACATTCACGAGGCAACTTCAGCGCCACAGCCGTTTTCAGATAGCCCTCAATGCAAAGGCTCTAGACGCAAATATTGGTGTGAGATGATTCAATCAAGGAAACACTGCATGTTGGTGAAGGGCGTATTGAAGAAGGATCAGCCGAGTGGTTCTTGTGGGAGAACAACTCCATTTGGCTCACTAACTTCACACACCATCAGGCTTCCAAGCAGCTCTCAAGGAAACTCAGTTTTCACACTCTATGCTTAGTGCCCTTTGAGTGCATTATCTCGGAATGAACCTGGTAGAGCACCCACACAAACGAATGCTCCACATGCGGGTTTCACATGCCACCAACTCCACATTCACAGGCAACTTCAGCGCCACAGTCGTTTTCAGATAGCCCTCAATGCAAAGGCTCTAGACGCAAATATTGGTGTGAGAGCTAATTCAATCAAGGAAACACTGCATGTTGGTGAAGGGCATATTGAAGAAGGATCAGCCGAGTGGTTCTTGTGGGAGAACAACTCCATTTGGCTCACTAACTTCACACACCATCAGGCTTCCAAGCAGCTCTCAAGGAAACTCAGTTTTCACACTCTATGCTTAGTGCCCTTTGTATGGCTAGGACTGAAATGAACCTGGTAGAGCATCCCACACAAACGAATGCTCCACATGCGGGTTTCACATGCCACCAACTCCACATTCACAGGCAACTTCAGCGCCACAGCCGTTTTCAGATAGCCCTCAATGCAAAGGCTCTAGACGCAAATATTGGTGTGAGAGCTAATTCAATCAAGGAAACACTGCATGTTGGTGAAGGGCATATTGAAGAAGGATCAGCCGAGTGGTTCTTGTGGGAGAACAACTCCATTTGGCTCACTAACTTCACACACCATCAGGCTTCAAGCAGCTCTCCAGGAAACTCAGTTTTCACACTCTATGCTTAGTGCTCTATGTGTGCCTAGGAATGAAATGAAGCTTGGTCAGCATCCCACACAAACGAATGCTCCACATGCGGGTTTCACATGCCACCAACTCCACATTCTCAGGCAACTTCAGCGCCACAGCCATTTTCAGATAGCCCTCAATGCAAAGGCTCTAGACGCAAATATTGGTGTGAGAGCTAATTCAATCAAGGAAACACTGCATGTTGGTGAAGGGCATATTGAAGAAGAATCAGCCGAGTGGTTCTTGTGGGAGAACAACTCCATTTGGCTCACTACACACACCATCAGGCTTCCAAGCAGCTCTCAAGGAAACTCAGTTTTCACACTCTATGCTTAGTGCTCTATGTGTGCCTAGGACTGAAATGAAGCTTGGTCAGCATCCCACACAAACGAATGCTCCACATGCGGGTTTCACATGCCACCAACTCCACATTCACAGGCAACTTCAGCGCCACAGCCGTTTTCAGATAGCCCTCAATGCAAAGGCTCTAGACGCAAATATTGGTGTGAGAGCTAATTCAATCAAGGAAACACTGCATGTTGGTGAAGGGCATATTGAAGAAGGATCAGCCGAGTGGTTCTTGTGGGAGAACAACTCCATTTGGCTCACTAACTTCACACACCATCAGGCTTCCAAGCAGCTCTCCAGGAAACTCAGTTTCACACTCTATGCTTAGTGCTCTATGTGTGCCTAGGAATGAAATGAAGCTTGGTCAGCATCCCACACAAACGAATGCTCCACATGCGGGTTTCACATGCCACCAACTCCACATTCTCAGGCAACTTCAGCGCCACAGCCATTTTCAGATAGCCCTCAATCCAAAGGCTCTAGACGCAAATATTGGTGTGAGAGCTAATTCAATCAAGGAAACACTGCATGTTGGTGAAGGGCATATTGAAGAAGAATCAGCCGAGTGGTTCTTGTGGGAGAACAACTCCATTTGGCTCACTACACACACCATCAGGCTTCAAGCAGCTCTCAAGGAAACTCAGTTTTCACACTCTATGCTTAGTGCTCTATGTGTGCCTAGGACTGAAATGAAGCTTGGTCAGCATCCCACACAAACGAATGCTCCACATGCGGGTTTCACATGCCACCAACTCCACATTCACAGGCAACTTCAGCGTCACAGCCGTTTTCAGATAGCCCTCAATGCAAAGGCTCTAGACGCAAATATTGGTGTGAGAGCTAATTCAATCAAGGAAACACTGCATGTTGGTGAAGGGCATATTGAAGAAGGATCAGCCGAGTGGTTCTTGTGGGAGAACAACTCCATTTGGCTCACTACACACACCATCAGGCTTCCAAGCAGCTCTCAAGGAAACTCAGTTTTCACACTCTATGCTTAGTGCCCTTTGAGTGCATTATCTAGGAATGAACCTGGTAGAGCATCCCACACAAACGAATGCTCCACATGCGGGTTTCACATGCCACCAACTCCACATTCACAGGCAACTTCAGCGCCACAGCCGTTTTCAGATAGCCCTCAATGCAAAGGCTCTAGACGCAAATATTGGTGTGAGATGATTCAATCAAGGAAACACTGCATGTTGGTGAAGGGCGTATTGAAGAAGGATCAGCCGAGTGGTTCTTGTGGGAGAACAACTCCATTTGGCTCACTAACTTCACACACCATCAGGCTTCCAAGCAGCTCTCAAGGAAACTCAGTTTTCACACTCTATGCTTAGTGCCCTTTGAGTGCATTATCTCGGAATGAACCTGGTAGAGCATCCGACACAAACGAATGCTCCACATGCGGGTTTCACATGCCACCAACTCCACATTCACAGGCAACTTCAGCGCCACAGTCGTTTCAGATAGCCCTCAATGCAAAGGCTCTAGATGCAAATATTGGTGTGAGAGCTAATTCAATCAAGGAAACACTGCATGTTGGTGAAGGGCATATTGAAGAAGGATCAGCCGAGTGGTTCTTGTGGGAGAACAACTCCATTTGGCTCACTAACTTCACACACCATCAGGCTTCCAAGCAGCTCTCAAGGAAACTCAGTTTTCACACTCTATGCTTAGTGCCCTTTGTATGGCTAGGACTGAAATGAACTGGTAGAGCATCCCACACAAACGAATGCTCCACATGCGGGTTTCACATGCCACCAACTCCACATTCACAGGCAACTTCAGCGCCACAGCCGTTTTCAGATAGCCCTCAATGCAAAGGCTCTAGACGCAAATATTGGTGTGAGAGCTAATTCAATCAAGGAAACACTGCATGTTGGTGAAGGGCATATTGAAGAAGGATCAGCCGAGTGGTTCTTGTGGGAGAACAACTCCATTTGGCTCACTAACTTCACACACCATCAGGCTTCCAAGCAGCTCTCCAGGAAACTCAGTTTTCACACTCTATGCTTAGTGCTCTATGTGTGCCTAGGAATGAAATGAAGCTTGGTCAGCATCCCACACAAACGAATGCTCCACATGCGGGTTTCACATGCCACCAACTCCACATTCTCAGGCAACTTCAGCGCCACAGCCATTTTCAGATAGCCCTCAATGCAAAGGCTCTAGACGCAAATATTGGTGTGAGAGCTAATTCAATCAAGGAAACACTGCATGTTGGTGAAGGGCATATTGAAGAAGAATCAGCCGAGTGGTTCTTGTGGGAGAACAACTCCATTTGGCTCACTACACACACCATCAGGCTTCCAAGCAGCTCTCAAGGAAACTCAGTTTTCACACTCTATGCTTAGTGCTCTATGTGTGCCTAGGACTGAAATGAAGCTTGGTCAGCATCCCACACAAACGAATGCTCCACATGCGGGTTTCACATGCCACCAACTCCACATTCACAGGCAACTTCAGCGCCACAGCCGTTTTCAGATAGCCCTCAATGCAAAGGCTCTAGACGCAAATATTGGTGTGAGAGCTAATTCAATCAAGGAAACACTGCATGTTGGTGAAGGGCATATTGAAGAAGGATCAGCCGAGTGGTTCTTGTGGGAGAACAACTCCATTTGGCTCACTAACTTCACACACCATCAGGCTTCCAAGCAGCTCTCCAGGAAACTCAGTTCTCACACTCTATGCTTAGTGCTCTATGTGTGCCTAGGAATGAAATGAAGCTTGGTCAGCATCCCACACAAACGAATGCTCCACATGCGGGTTTCACATGCCACCAACTCCACATTCTCAGGCAACTTCAGCGCCACAGCCATTTTCAGATAGCCCTCAATGCAAAGGCTCTTGACGCAAATATTGGTGTGAGAGCTAATTCAATCAAGGAAACACTGCATGTTGGTGAAGGGCATATTGAAGAAGAATCAGCCGAGTGGTTCTTGTGGGAGAACAACTCCATTTGGCTCACTACACACACCATCAGGCTTCCAAGCAGCTCTCAAGGAAACTCAGTTTTCACACTCTATGCTTAGTGCTCTATGTGTGCCAAGGACTGAAATGAAGCTTGGTCAGCATCCCACACAAACGAATGCTCCACATGCGGGTTTCACATGCCACCAACTCCACATTCACAGGCAACTTCAGCGCCACAGCCGTTTTCAGATAGCCCTCAATGCAAAGGCTCTAGACGCAAATATTGGTGTGAGAGCTAATTCAATCAAGGAAACACTGCATGTTGGTGAAGGGCATATTGAAGAAGGATCAGCCGAGTGGTTTCTTGTGGGAGAACAACTCCATTTGGCTCACCAACTTCACACACCATCAGGCTTCCAAGCAGCTCTCAAGGAAACTCAGTTTTCACACTCTATGCTTAGTGCCCTTTGAGTGCATCATCTAGGAATGAACCTGGTAGAGCATCCCACACAAACGAATGCTCCACATGCGGGTTTCACATGCCACCAACTCCACATTCACAGGCAACTTCAGCGCCACAGCCGTTTTCAGATAGCCCTCAATGCAAAGGCTCTAGACGCAAATATTGGTGTGAGAGCTAATTCAATCAAGGAAACACTGCATGTTGGTGAAGGGCATATTGAAGAAGGATCAGCCAAGTGGTTCTTGTGGGAGAACAACTCCATTTGGCTCACTAACTTCACACACCATCAGGCTTCCAAGCAGCTCTCAAGGAAACTCAGTTTTCACACTCTATGTTTAGTGCCCTTTGAATGCAGTATCTAGGAATGAACCTGGTAGAGCATCCCACACAAACGAATGCTCCACATGCGGGTTTCACATGCCACCAACCTCCACATTCACAGGCAACTTCAGCGCCACAGCCGTTTTCAGATAGCCCTCAATGCAAAGGCTCTAGACGCAAATATTGGTGTGAGAGCTAATCAATCAAGGAAACACTGCATGTTGGTGAAGGGCATATTGAAGAAGGATCAGCCGAGTGGTTCTTGTGGGAGAACAACTCCATTTGGCTCACTAACTTCACACACCATCAGGCTTGCAAGCAGCTCTCAAGGAAACTCAGTTTTCACACTCTATGCTTAGTGCCCTTTGAGTGCATTATCTAGGAATGAACCTGGTAGAGCATCCCACACAAACGAATGCTCCACATGCGGGTTTCACATGCCACCAACTCCACATTCACAGGCAACTTCAGCGCCACAGCCGTTTTCAGATAGCCCTCAATGCAAAGGCTCTAGACGCAAATATTGGTGTGAGAGCTAATTCAATCAAGGAAACACTGCATGTTGGTGAAGGGCATATTGAAGAAGGATCAGCCGAGTGGTTCTTGTGGGAGAACAACTCCATTTGGCTCACTAACTTCACACACCATCAGGCTTCCAAGCAGCTCTCAAGGAAACTCAGTTTTCCCACTCTATGCTTAGTGCCCTTTGAGTGCATTATCTAGGAATGAACCTGGTAGAGCATCCCACACAAACGAATGCTCCACATGCGGGTTTCACATGCCACCAACTCCACATTCACAGGCAACTTCAGCGCCACAGCCGTTTTCAGATAGCCCTCAATGCAAAGGCTCTAGACGCAAATATTGGTGTGAGAGCTAATTAAATCAAGGAAACACTGCATGTTGGTGAAGGGCATATTGAAGAAGGATCAGCCGAGTGGTTCTTGTGGGAGAACAACTCCATTTGGCTCACTAACTTCACACACCATCAGGCTTCCAAGCAGCTCTCAAGGAAACTCAGTTTTCACACTCTATGCTTAGTGCCCTTTGAGTGCATTATCTAGGAATGAACCTGGTAGAGCATCCCACACAAACGAATGTTCCACATGCGAGTTTCACATGCCACCAACTCCACATTCACAGGCAACTTCAGCGCCACAGCCGTTTTCAGATAGCCCTCAATGCAAAGGCTCTAGACGCAAATATTGGTGTGAGAGCTAATTCAATCAAGGAAACACTGCATGTTGGTGAAGGGCATATTGAAGAAGGATCAGCCGAGTGGTTCTTGTGGGAGAACAACTCCATTTGGCTCACTAACTTCACACACCATCAGGCTTCCAAGCAGCTCTCCAGGAAACTCAGTTTTCACACTCTATGCTTAGTGCTCTATGTGTGCCTAGGAATGAAATGAAGCTTGGTCAGCATCCCACACAAACGAATGCTCCACATGCGGGTTTCACATGCCACCAACTCCACATTCTCAGGCAACTTCAGCGCCACAGCCGTTTTCAGATAGCCCTCAATGCAAAGGCTCTAGACGCAAATATTGGTGTGAGAGCTAATTCAATCAAGGAAACACTGCATGTTGGTGAAGGGCATATTGAAGAAGAATCAGCCGAGTGGTTCTTGTGGGAGAACAACTCCATTTGGCTCACTACACACACCATCAGGCTTCCAAGCAGCTCTCAAGGAAACTCAGTTTTCACACTCTATGCTTAGTGCTCTATGTGTGTCTAGGACTGAAATGAAGCTTGGTCAGCATCCCACACAAACGAATGCTCCACATGCGGGTTTCACATGCCACCAACTCCACATTCACAGGCAACTTCAGCGCCACAGCCGTTTTCAGATAGCCCTCAATGCAAAGGCTCTAGACGCAAATATTGGTGTGAGAGCTAATTCAATCAAGGAAACACTGCATGTTGGTGAAGGGCATATTGAAGAAGGATCAGCCGAGTGGTTCTTGTGGGAGAACAACTCCATTTGGCTCACTAACTTCACACACCATCAGGCTTCCAAGCAGCTCTCCAGGAAACTCAGTTTTCACACTCTATGCTTAGTGCTCTATGTGTGCCTAGGAATGAAATGAAGCTTGGTCAGCATCCCACACAAACGAATGCTCCACATGCGGGTTTCACATGCCACCAACTCCACATTCTCAGGCAACTTCAGCGCCACAGCCGTTTTCAGATAGCCCTCAATGCAAAGGCTCTAGACGCAAATATTGGTGTGAGAGCTAATTCAATCAAGGAAACACTGCATGTTGGTGAAGGGCATATTGAAGAAGAATCAGCCGAGTGGTTCTTGTGGGAGAACAACTCCATTTGGCTCACTACACACACCATCAGGCTTCCAAGCAGCTCTCAAGGAAACTCAGTTTTCACACTCTATGCTTAGTGCCCTTTGAGTGCATTATCTAGGAATGAACCTGGTAGAGCATCCCACACAAACGAATGCTCCACATGCGGGTTTCACATGCCACCAACTCCACATTCACAGGCAACTTCAGCGCCACAGCCGTTTTCAGATAGCCCTCAATGCAAAGGCTCTAGACGCAAATATTGGTGTGAGATGATTCAATCAAGGAAACACTGCATGTTGGTGAAGGGCGTATTGAAGAAGGATCAGCCGAGTGGTTCTTGTGGGAGAACAACTCCATTTGGCTCACTAACTTCACACACCATCAGGCTTCCAAGCAGCTCTCAAGGAAACTCAGTTTTCACACTCTATGCTTAGTGCCCTTTGAGTGCATTATCTCGGAATGAACCTGGTAGAGCATCCCACACAAACGAATGCTCCACATGCGGGTTTCACATGCCACCAACTCCACATTCACAGGCAACTTCAGCGCCACAGTCGTTTTCAGATAGCCCTCAATGCAAAGGCTCTAGACGCAAATATTGGTGTGAGAGCTAATTCAATCAAGGAAACACTGCATGTTGGTGAAGGGCATATTGAAGAAGGATCAGCCGAGTGGTTCTTGTGGGAGAACAACTCCATTTGGCTCACTAACTTCACACACCATCAGGTTTCCAAGCAGCTCTCAAGGAAACTCAGTTTTCACACTCTATGCTTAGTGCCCTTTGAATGCAGTATCTAGGAATGAACCTGGTAGAGCATCCCACACAAACGAATGTTCCACATGCGGATTTCACCTGCCAGCAACTCCACATTCACAGGCAACTTCAGCGCCACAGCCGTTTTCAGATAGCCCTCAATGCAAAGGCTCTAGACGCAAATATTGGTGTGAGAGCTAATTCAATCAAGGAAACACTGCATGTTGGTGAAGGGCATATTGAAGAAGGATCAGCCGAGTGGTTCTTGTGGGAGAACAACTCCTTTTGGCTCACTAACTTCACACACCATCAGGCTTCCAAGCAGCTCTCAAGGAAACTCAGTTTTCACACTCTATGTTTAGTGCCCTTTGAATGCAGTATCTAGGAATGAACCTGGTAGAGCATCCCACACAAACGAATGCTCCACATGCGGGTTTCACATGCCACCAACTCCACATTCACAGGCAACTTCAGCGCCACAGCCGTTTTCAGATAGCCCTCAATGCAAAGGCTCTAGACGCAAATATTGGTGTGAGAGCTAATTCAATCAAGGAAACACTGCATGTTGGTGAAGGGCATATTGAAGAAGGATCAGCCGAGTGGTTCTTGTGGGAGAACAACTCCATTTGGCTCACTAACTTCACACACCATCAGGCTTCCAAGCAGCTCTCAAGGAAACTCAGTTTTCACACTCTATGCTTAGTGCCCTTTGAGTGCATTATCTAGGAATGAACCTGGTAGAGCATCCCACACAAACGAATGCTCCACATGCGGGTTTCACATGCCACCAACTCCACATTCACAGGCAACTTCAGCGCCACAGCCGTTTTCAGATAGCCCTCAATGCAAAGGCTCTAGACGCAAATATTGGTGTGAGAGCTAATTCAATCAAGGAAACACTGCATGTTGGTGAAGGGCATATTGAAGAAGGATCAGCCGAGTGGTTCTTGTGGGAGAACAACTCCATTTGGCTCACTAACTTCACACACCATCAGGCTTCCAAGCAGCTCTCAAGGAAACTCAGTTTTCCCACTCTATGCTTAGTGCCCTTTGAGTGCATTATCTAGGAATGAACCTGGTAGAGCATCCCACACAAACGAATGCTCCACATGCGGGTTTCACATGCCACCAACTCCACATTCTCAGGCAACTTCAGCGCCACAGCCGTTTTCAGATAGCCCTCAATGCAAAGGCTCTAGACGCAAATATTGGTGTGAGAGCTAATTCAATCAAGGAAACACTGCATGTTGGTGAAGGGCATATTGAAGAAGAATCAGCCGAGTGGTTCTTGTGGGAGAACAACTCCATTTGGCTCACTACACACACCATCAGGCTTCCAAGCAGCTCTCAAGGAAACTCAGTTTTTCACACTCTATGCTTAGTGCTCTATGTGTGCCTAGGACTGAAATGAACCTGGTAGAGCATCCCACACAAACGAATGCTCCACATGCGGGTTTCACATGCCACCAACTCCACATTCACAGGCAACTTCAGCGCCACAGCCGTTTTCAGATAGCCCTCAATGCAAAGGCTCTAGACGCAAATATTGGTGTGAGATGATTCAATCAAGGAAACACTGCATGTTGGTGAAGGGCGTATTGAAGAAGGATCAGCCGAGTGGTTCTTGTGGGAGAACAACTCCATTTGGCTCACTAACTTCACACACCATCAGGCTTCCAAGCAGCTCTCAAGGAAACTCAGTTTTCACACTCTATGCTTAGTGCCCTTTGAGTGCATTATCTAGGAATGAACCTGGTAGAGCATCCCACACAAACGAATGCTCCACATGCGGGTTTCACATGCCACCAACTCCACATTCACAGGCAACTTCAGCGCCACAGTCGTTTTCAGATAGCCCTCAATGCAAAGGCTCTAGACGCAAATATTGGTGTGAGAGCTAATTCAATCAAGGAAACACTGCATGTTGGTGAAGGGCATATTGAAGAAGGATCAGCCGAGTGGTTCTTGTGGGAGAACAAATCCATTTGGCTCACTACTTCACACACCATCAGGTTTCCAAGCAGCTCTCAAGGAAACTCAGTTTTCACACTCTATGCTTAGTGCCCTTTGAATGCAGTATCTAGGAATGAACCTGGTAGAGCATCCCACACAAACGAATGTTCCACATGCGGATTTCACCTGCCAGCAACTCCACATTCACAGGCAACTTCAGCGCCACAGCCGTTTTCAGATAGCCCTCAATGCAAAGGCTCTAGACGCAAATATTGGTGTGAGAGATGATTCAATCAAGGAAACACTGCATGTTGGTGAAGGGCGTATTGAAGAAGGATCAGCCGAGTGGTTCTTGTGGGAGAACAACTCCATTTGGCTCACTAACTTCACACACCATCAGGCTTCCAAGCAGCTCTCAAGGAAACTCAGTTTTCACACTCTATGCTTAGTGCCCTTTGAGTGCATTATCTAGGAATGAACCTGGTAGAGCATCCCACACAAACGAATGCTCCACATGCGGGTTTCACATGCCACCAACTCCACATTCACAGGCAACTTCAGCGCCACAGCCGTTTTCAGATAGCCCTCAATGCAAAGGCTCTAGACGCAAATATTGGTGTGAGAGATGATTCAATCAAGGAAACACTGCATGTTGGTGAAGGGCGTATTGAAGAAGGATCAGCCGAGTGGTTCTTGTGGGAGAACAACTCCATTTGGCTCACTAACTTCACACACCATCAGGCTTTCAAGCAGCTCTCAAGGAAACTCAGTTTTCACACTCTATGCTTAGTGCCCTTTGTATGGCTAGGACTGAAATGAACCTGGTAGAGCATCCCACACAAACGAATGCTCCACATGCGGGTTTCACATGCCACCAACTCCACATTCACAGGCAACTTCAGCGCCACAGCCGTTTTCAGATAGCCCTCAATGCAAAGGCTCTAGACGCAAATATTGGTGTGAGAGCTAATTCAATCAAGGAAACACTGCATGTTGGTGAAGGGCATATTGAAGAAGGATCAGCCGAGTGGTTCTTGTTGGAGAACAACTCCATTTGGCTCACCAACTTCACACACCATCAGGCTTCCAAGCAGCTCTCAAGGAAACTCAGTTTTCACACTCTATGCTTAGTGCCCTTTGAGTGCATTATCTAGGAATGAACCTGGTAGAGCATCCCACACAAACGAATGCTCCACATGCGGGTTTCACATGCCACCAACTCCACATTCACAGGCAACTTCAGCGCCACAGCCGTTTTCAGATAGCCCTCAATGCAAAGACTCTAGACGCAAATATTGGTGTGAGAGCTAATTCAATCAAGGAAACACTGCATGTTGGTGAAGGGCATATTGAAGAAGGATCAGCCGAGTGGTTCTTGTGGGAGAACAACTCCATTTGGCTCACTAACTTCACACACCATCAGGCTTCCAAGCAGCTCTCAAGGGAACTCAGTTTTCACACTCTATGCTTAGTGCCCTTTGAGTGCATTATCTAGGAATGAACCTGGTAGAGCATCCCACACAAACGAATGCTCCACATGCGGGTTTCACATGCCACCAACTCCACATTCACAGGCAACTTCAGCGCCACAGCCATTTTCAGATAGCCCTCAATGCAAAGGCTCTAGACGCAAATATTGGTGTGAGAGCTAATTCAATCAAGGAAACACTGCATGTTGGTGAAGGGCATATTGAAGAAGGATCAGCCGAGTGGTTCTTGTGGGAGAACAACTCCATTTGGCTCACTAACTTCACACACCATCAGGTTTCCAAGCAGCTCTCAAGGAAACTCAGTTTTCACACTCTATGTTTAGTGCCCTTTGAATGCAGTATCTAGGAATGAACCTGGTAGAGCATCCCACACAAACGAATGTTCCACATGCGGGTTTCACATGCCACCAACTCCACATTCACAGGCAACTTCAGCGCCACAGCCGTTTTCAGATAGCCCTCAATGCAAAGGCTCTAGACACAAATATTGGTGTGAGAGCTAATTCAATCAAGGAAATACTGCATGTTGGTGAAGGGCATATTGAAGAAGGATCAGCCGAATGGTTCTTGTGGGAGAACAACTCCATTTGGCTCACTAACTTCACACACCATCAGGCTTCCAAGCAGCTCTCAAGGAAACTCAGTTTTCACACTCTATGCTTAGTGCTCTTTGAATGCATTATCTAGGAATGAACCTGGTAGAGCATCCACACAAACGAATGTTCCACATGCGAGTTTCACATGCCACCAACTCCACATTCACAGGCAACTTCAGCGCCACAGCCGTTTTCAGATAGCCCTCAATGCAAAGGCTCTAGACGCAAATATTGGTGTGAGAGCTAATTCAATCAAGGAAATACTGCATGTTGGTGAAGGGCATATTGAAGAAGGATCAGCCGAGTGGTTCTTGTGGGAGAACAACTCCATTTGGCTCACTAACTTCACACACCATCAGGCTTCCAAGCAGCTCTCAAGGAAACTCAGTTTTCACACTCTATGCTTAGTGCTCTTTGAATGCATTATCTAGGAATGAACCTGGTAGAGCATCCACACAAACGAATGTTCCACATGCGAGTTTCACATGCCACCAACTCCACATTCACAGGCAACTTCAGCGCCACAGCCGTTTTCAGATAGCCCTCAATGCAAAGGCTCTAGACGCAAATATTGGTGTGAGAGCTAATTCAATCAAGGAAACACTGCATGTTGGTGAAGGGCATATTGAAGAAGGATCAGCCGAGTGGTTCTTGTGGGAGAACAACTCCATTTGGCTCACCAACTTCACACACCATCAGGCTTCCAAGCAGCTCTCCTGGAAACTCAGTTTTCACACTCTATGCTTAGTGCTCTATGTGTGCCTAGGAATGAAATGAAGCTTGGTCAGCATCCCACACAAACGAATGCTCCACATGCGGGTTTCACATGCCACCAACTCCACATTCTCAGGCAACTTCAGCGCCACAGCCGTTTTCAGATAGCCCTCAATGCAAAGGCTCTAGACGCAAATATTGGTGTGAGAGCTAATTCAATCAAGGAAACACTGCATGTTGGTGAAGGGCATATTGAAGAAGAATCAGCCGAGTGGTTCTTGTGGGAGAACAACTCCATTTGGCTCACTACACACACCATCAGGCTTCCAAGCAGCTCTCAAGGAAACTCAGTTTTCACACTCTATGCTTAGTGCTCTTTGAATGCATTATCTAGGAATGAACCTGGTAGAGCATCCCACACAAACGAATGTTCCACATGCGAGTTTCACATGCCACCAACTCCACATTCACAGGCAACTTCAGCGCCACAGCCGTTTTCAGATAGCCCTCAATGCAAAGGCTCTAGACGCAAATATTGGTGTGAGAGCTAATTCAATCAAGGAAACACTGCATGTTGGTGAAGGGCATATTGAAGAAGGATCAGCCGAGTGGTTCTTGTGGGAGAACAACTCCTTTTGGCTCACTAACTTCACACACCATCAGGCTTCCAAGCAGCTCTCAAGGAAACTCAGTTTTCACACTCTATGCTTAGTGCCCTTTGAGTGCATTATCTAGGAATGAACCTGGTAGAGCATCCCACACAAACGAATGCTCCACATGCGGGTTTCACATGCCACCAACTCCACATTCACAGGCAACTTCAGCGCCACAGCCGTTTTCAGATAGCCCTCAATGCAAAGGCTCTAGACTCAAATATTGGTGTGAGAGCTAATTCAATCAAGGAAACACTGCATGTTGGTGAAGGGCATATTGAAGAAGGATCAGCCAAGTGGTTCTTGTGGGAGAACAACTCCATTTGGCTCACTAACTTCACACACCATCAGGCTTCCAAGCAGCTCTCCAGGAAACTCAGTTTTCACACTCTATGCTTAGTGCCCTTTGAGTGCATTATCTAGGAATGAACCTGGTAGAGCATCCCACACAAACGAATGCTCCACATGCGGGTTTCACATGCCACCAACTCCACATTCACAGGCAACTTCAGCGCCACAGCCGTTTTCAGATAGCCCTCAATGCAAAGGCTCTAGACGCAAATATTGGTGTGAGAGATGATTCAATCAAGGAAACACTGCATGTTGGTGAAGGGCGTATTGAAGAAGGATCAGCCGAGTGGTTCTTGTGGGAGAACAACTCCATTTGGCTCACTAACTTCACACACCATCAGGCTTCCAAGCAGCTCTCAAGGAAACTCAGTTTTCACACTCTATGCTTAGTGCCCTTTGTATGGCTAGGACTGAAATGAACCTGGTAGAGCATCCCACACAAACGAATGCTCCACATGCGGGTTTCACATGCCACCAACTCCACATTCACAGGCAACTTCCATAGCGCCACAGCCGTTTTCAGATAGCCCTCAATGCAAAGGCTCTAGACGCAAATATTGGTGTGAGATGATTCAATCAAGGAAACACTGCATGTTGGTGAAGGGCGTATTGAAGAAGGATCAGCCGAGTGGTTCTTGTGGAGAACAACTCCATTTGGCTCACTAACTTCACACACCATCAGGCTTCCAAGCAGCTCTCAAGGAAACTCAGTTTTCACACTCTATGCTTAGTGCCCTTTGAGTGCATTATCTCGGAATGAACCTGGTAGAGCATCCCACACAAACGAATGCTCCACATGCGGGTTTCACATGCCACCAACTCCACATTCACAGGCAACTTCAGCGCCACAGTCGTTTTCAGATAGCCCTCAATGCAAAGGCTCTAGACGCAAATATTGGTGTGAGAGCTAATTCAATCAAGGAAACACTGCATGTTGGTGAAGGGCATATTGAAGAAGGATCAGCCGAGTGGTTCTTGTGGGAGAACAACTCCATTTGGCTCACTAACTTCACACACCATCAGGTTTCCAAGCAGCTCTCAAGGAAACTCAGTTTTCACACTCTATGTTTAGTGCCCTTTGAATGCAGTATCTAGGAATGAACCTGGTAGAGCATCCCACACAAACGAATGCTCCACATGCGGGTTTCACATGCCACCAACTCCACATTCACAGGCAACTTCAGCGCCACAGCCGTTTTCAGATAGCCCTCAATGCAAAGGCTCTAGACGCAAATATTGGTGTGAGAGCTAATTCAATCAAGGAAATACTGCATGTTGGTGAAGGGCATATTGAAGAAGGATCAGCCGAGTGGTTCTTGTGGGAGAACAACTCCATTTGGCTCACTAACTTCACACACCATCAGGCTTCCAAGCAGCTCTCAAGGAAACTCAGTTTTCACACTCTATGCTTAGTGCTCTTTGAATGCATTATCTAGGAATGAACCTGGTAGAGCATCCCACACAAACGAATGTTCCACATGCGAGTTTCACATGCCACCAACTCCACATTCACAGGCAACTTCAGCGCCACAGCCGTTTTCAGATAGCCCTCAATGCAAAGGCTCTAGACGCAAATATTGGTGTGAGAGCTAATTCAATCAAGGAAACACTGCATGTTGGTGAAGGGCATATTGAAGAAGGATCAGCCGAGTGGTTCTTGTGGGAGAACAACTCCATTTGGCTCACCAACTTCACACACCATCAGGCTTCCAAGCAGCTCTCAAGGAAACTCAGTTTTCACACTCTATGCTTAGTATCTATGTGTGCCTAGGAATGAAATGAAGCTTGGTCAGCATCCCACACAAACGAATGCTCCACATGCGGGTTTCACATGCCACCAACTCCACATTCTCAGGCAACTTCAGCGCCACAGCCGTTTTCAGATAGCCCTCAATGCAAAGGCTCTAGACGCAAATATTGGTGTGAGAGCTAATTCAATCAAGGAAACACTGCATGTTGGTGAAGGGCATATTGAAGAAGAATCAGCCGAGTGGTTCTTGTGGGAGAACAACTCCATTTGGCTCACTACACACACCATCAGGCTTCCAAGCAGCTCTCAAGGAAACTCAGTTTTCACACTCTATGCTTAGTGCTCTATGTGTGCCTAGGACTGAAATGAAGCTTGGTCAGCATCCCACACAAACGAATGCTCCACATGCGGGTTTCACATGCCACCAACTCCACATTCACAGGCAACTTCAGCGCCACAGCCGTTTTCAGATAGCCCTCAATGCAAAGGCTCTAGACGCAAATATTGGTGTGAGAGCTAATTCAATCAAGGAAACACTGCATGTTGGTGAAGGGCATATTGAAGAAGGATCAGCCGAGTGGTTCTTGTGGGAGAACAACTCCATTTGGCTCACTACACACACCATCAGGCTTCCAAGTAGCTCTCAAGGAAACTCAGTTTTCACACTCTATGCTTAGTGCCCTTTGAGTGCATTATCTAGGAATGAACCTGGTAGAGCATCCCACACAAACGAATGCTCCACATGCGGGTTTCACATGCCACCAACTCCACATTCACAGGCAACTTCAGCGCCACAGCCGTTTTCAGATAGCCCTCAATGCAAAGGCTCTAGACGCAAATATTGGTGTGAGATGATTCAATCAAGGAAACACTGCATGTTGGTGAAGGGCGTATTGAAGAAGGATCAGCCGAGTGGTTCTTGTGGGAGAACAACTCCATTGGCTCACTAACTTCACACACCATCAGGCTTCCAAGCAGCTCTCAAGGAAACTCAGTTTTCACACTCTATGCTTAGTGCCCTTTGAGTGCATTATCTAGGAATGAACCTGGTAGAGCATCCCACACAAACGAATGCTCCACATGCGGGTTTCACATGCCACCAACTCCACATTCACAGGCAACTTCAGCGCCACAGCCGTTTTCAGATAGCCCTCAATGCAAAGGCTCTAGACGCAAATATTGGTGTGAGAGCTAATTCAATCAAGGAAACGCTGCATGTTGGTGAAGGGCATATTGAAGAAGGATCAGCCGAGTGGTTCTTGTGGGAGAACAACTCCATTTGGCTCACTAACTTCACACACCATCAGGCTTCCAAGCAGCTCTCAAGGAAACTCAGTTTTCACACTCTATGCTTAGTGCCCTTTGAGTGCATTATCTAGGAATGAACCTGGTAGAGCATCCCACACAAACGAATGCTCCACATGCGGGTTTCACATGCCACCAACTCCACATTCACAGGCAACTTCAGCGCCACAGCCGTTTCAGATAGCCCTCAATGCAAAGGCTCTAGACGCAAATATTGGTGTGAGAGCTAATTCAATCAAGGAAACACTGCATGTTGGTGAAGGGCATATTGAAGAAGGATCAGCCGAGTGGTTCTTGTGGGAGAACAACTCCTTTTGGCTCACTAACTTCACACACCATCAGGCTTCCAAGCAGCTCTCAAGGAAACTCAGTTTTCACACTCTATGCTTAGTGCCCTTTGAGTGCATTATCTAGGAATGAACCTGGTAGAGCATCCCACACAAACGAATGCTCCACATGCGGGTTTCACATGCCACCAACTCCACATTCACAGGCAACTTCAGCGCCACAGCCGTTTTCAGATAGCCCTCAATGCAAAGGCTCTAGACTCAAATATTGGTGTGAGAGCTAATTCAATCAAGGAAACACTGCATGTTGGTGAAGGGCATATTGAAGAAGGATCAGCCAAGTGGTTCTTGTGGGAGAACAACTCCATTTGGCTCACTAACTTCACACACCATCAGGCTTCCAAGCAGCTCTCCAGGAAACTCAGTTTTCACACTCTATGCTTAGTGCCCTTTGAGTGCATTATCTAGGAATGAACCTGGTAGAGCATCCCACACAAACGAATGCTCCACATGCGGGTTTCACATGCCACCAACTCCACATTCACAGGCAACTTCAGCGCCACAGCCGTTTTCAGATAGCCCTCAATGCAAAGGCTCTAGACGCAAATATTGGTGTGAGAGATGATTCAATCAAGGAAACACTGCATGTTGGTGAAGGGCGTATTGAAGAAGGATCAGCCGAGTGGTTCTTGTGGAGAACAACTCCATTTGGCTCACTAACTTCACACACCATCAGGCTTCCAAGCAGCTCTCCAGGAAACTCAGTTTTCACACTCTATGCTTAGTGCCCTTTGAGTGCATTATCTAGGAATGAACCTGTAGAGCATCCCACACAAACGAATGCTCCACATGCGGGTTTCACATGCCACCAACTCCACATTCACAGGCAACTTCAGCGCCACAGCCGTTTTCAACAGCGCCCACAGCCGTTTTCAGATAGCCCTCAATGCAAAGGCTCTAGACGCAAATATTGGTGTGAGAGATGATTCAATCAAGGAAACACTGCATGTTGGTGAAGGGCGTATTGAAGAAGGATCAGCCGAGTGGTTCTTGTGGGAGAACAACTCCATTTGGCTCACTAACTTCACACACCATCAGGCTTCCAAGCAGCTCTCAAGGAACTCAGTTTTCACACTCTATGCTTAGTGCCCTTTGTATGGCTAGGACTGAAATGAACCTGGTAGAGCATCCCACACAAACGAATGCTCCACATGCGGGTTTCACATGCCACCAACTCCACATTCACAGGCAACTTCAGCGCCACAGCCGTTTTCAGATAGCCCTCAATGCAAAGGCTCTAGACGCAAATATTTGTGTGAGATGATTCAATCAAGGAAACACTGCATGTTGGTGAAGGGCGTATTGAAGAAGGATCAGCCGAGTGGTTCTTGTGGGAGAACAACTCCATTTGGCTCACTAACTTCACACACCATCAGGCTTCCAAGCAGCTCTCAAGGAAACTCAGTTTTCACACTCTATGCTTAGTGCCCTTTGAGTGCATTATCTCGGATGAACCTGGTAGAGCATCCACACAAACGAATGCTCCACATGCGGGTTTCACATGCCACCAACTCCACATTCACAGGCAACTTCAGCGCCACAGTCGTTTTCAGATAGCCCTCAATGCAAAGGCTCTAGACGCAAATATTGGTGTGAGAGCTAATTCAATCAAGGAAACACTGCATGTTGGTGAAGGGCATATTGAAGAAGGATCAGCCGAGTGGTTCTTGTGGGAGAACAACTCCATTTGGCTCACTAACTTCACACACCATCAGGTTTCCAAGCAGCTCTCAAGGAAACTCAGTTTTCACACTCTATGTTTAGTGCCCTTTGAATGCAGTATCTAGGAATGAACCTGGTAGAGCATCCCACACAAACGAATGCTCCACATGCGGGTTTCACATGCCACCAACTCCACATTCACAGGCAACTTCAGCGCCACAGCCGTTTTCAGATAGCCCTCAATGCAAAGGCTCTAGACGCAAATATTGGTGTGAGAGCTAATTCAATCAAGGAAATACTGCATGTTGGTGAAGGGCATATTGAAGAAGGATCAGCCGAGTGGTTCTTGTGGGAGAACAACTCCATTTGGCTCACTAACTTCACACACATCAGGCTTCCAAGCAGCTCTCAAGGAAACTCAGTTTCACACTCTATGCTTAGTGCTCTTTGAATGCATTATCTAGGAATGAACCTGGTAGAGCATCCCACACAAACGAATGTTCCACATGCGAGTTTCACATGCCACCAACTCCACATTCACAGGCAACTTCAGCGCCACAGCCGTTTTCAGATAGCCCTCAATGCAAAGGCTCTAGACGCAAATATTGGTGTGAGAGCTAATTCAATCAAGGAAACACTGCATGTTGGTGAAGGGCATATTGAAGAAGGATCAGCCGAGTGGTTCCTTGTGGGAGAACAACTCCATTTGGCTCACCAACTTCACCACACCATCAGGCTTCCAAGCAGCTCTCAAGGAAACTCAGTTTTCACACTCTATGCTTAGTATCTATGTGTGCCTAGGAATGAAATGAAGCTTGGTCAGCATCCCACACAAACGAATGCTCCACATGCGGGTTTCACATGCCACCAACTCCACATTCTCAGGCAACTTCAGCGCCACAGCCGTTTTCAGATAGCCCTCAATGCAAAGGCTCTAGACGCAAATATTGGTGTGAGAGCTAATTCAATCAAGGAAACACTGCATGTTGGTGAAGGGCATATTGAAGAAGAATCAGCCGAGTGGTTCTTGTGGGAGAACAACTCCATTTGGCTCACTACACACACCATCAGGCTTCCAAGCAGCTCTCAAGGAAACTCAGTTTTCACACTCTATGCTTAGTGCTCTATGTGTGCCTAGGACTGAAATGAAGCTTGGTCAGCATCCCCACACAAACGAATGCCTCCACATGCGGGTTTCACATGCCACCATCCACATTCACAGGCAACTTCAGCGCCACAGCCGTTTTCAGATAGCCCTCAATGCAAAGGCTCTAGACGCAAATATTGGTGTGAGAGCTAATTCAATCAAGGAAACACTGCATGTTGGTGAAGGGCATATTGAAGAAGGATCAGCCGAGTGGTTCTTGTGGGAGAACAACTCCATTTGGCTCACTACACACACCATCAGGCTTCCAAGTAGCTCTCAAGGAAACTCAGTTTTCACACTCTATGCTTAGTGCCCTTTGAGTGCATTATCTAGGAATGAACCTGGTAGAGCATCCCACACAAACGAATGCTCCACATGCGGGTTTCACATGCCACCAACTCCACATTCACAGGCAACTTCAGCGCCACAGCCGTTTTCAGATAGCCCTCAATGCAAAGGCTCTAGACGCAAATATTGGTGTGAGATGATTCAATCAAGGAAACACTGCATGTTGGTGAAGGGCGTATTGAAGAAGGATCAGCCGAGTGGTTCTTGTGGGAGAACAACTCCATTTGGCTCACTAACTTCACACACCATCAGGCTTCCAAGCAGCTCTCAAGGAAACTCAGTTTTCACACTCTATGCTTAGTGCCCTTTGAGTGCATTATCTAGGAATGAACCTGGTAGAGCATCCCACACAAACGAATGCTCCACATGCGGGTTTCACATGCCACCAACTCCACATTCACAGGCAACTTCAGCGCCACAGCCGTTTTCAGATAGCCCTCAATGCAAAGGCTCTAGACGCAAATATTGGTGTGAGAGCTAATTCAATCAAGGAAACGCTGCATGTTGGTGAAGGGCATATTGAAGAAGGATCAGCCGAGTGGTTCTTGTGGGAGAACAACTCCATTTGGCTCACTAACTTCACACACCATCAGGCTTCCAAGCAGCTCTCAAGGAAACTCAGTTTTCACACTCTATGCTTAGTGCCCTTTGAGTGCATTATCTAGGAATGAACCTGGTAGAGCATCCCACACAAACGAATGCTCCACATGCGGGTTTCACATGCCACCAACTCCACATTCACAGGCAACTTCAGCGCCACAGCCGTTTTCAGATAGCCCTCAATGCAAAGGCTCTAGACGCAAATATTGGTGTGAGAGATGATTCAATCAAGGAAACACTGCATGTTGGTGAAGGGCGTATTGAAGAAGGATCAGCCGAGTGGTTCTTGTGGGAGAACAACTCCATTTGGCTCACTAACTTCACACACCATCAGGCTTCCAAGCAGCTCTCAAGGAAACTCAGTTTTCACACTCTATGCTTAGTGCCCTTTGTATGGCTAGGACTGAAATGAACCTGGTAGAGCATCCCACACAAACGAATGCTCCACATGCGGGTTTCACATGCCACCAACTCCACATTCACAGGCAACTTCAGCGCCACAGCCGTTTTCAGATAGCCCTCAATGCAAAGGCTCTAGACGCAAATATTGGTGTGAGAGCTAATTCAATCAAGGAAACACTGCATGTTGGTGAAGGGCATATTGAAGAAGGATCAGCCGAGTGGTTCTTGTGGGAGAACAACTCCATTTGGCTCACCAACTTCACACACCATCAGGCTTCCAAGCAGCTCTCAAGGAAACTCAGTTTTCACACTCTATGCTTAGTGCCCTTTGAGTGCATTATCTAGGAATGAACCTGGTAGAGCATCCCACACAAACGAATGCTCCACATGCGGGTTTCACATGCCACCAACTCCACATTCACAGGCAACTTCAGCGCCACAGCCGTTTTCAGATAGCCCTCAATGCAAAGGCTCTAGACGCAAATATTGGTGTGAGAGCTAATTCAATCAAGGAAACACTGCATGTTGGTGAAGGGCATATTGAAGAAGGATCAGCCAAGTGGTTCTTGTGGGAGAACAACTCCATTTGGCTCACTAACTTCACACACCATCAGGCTTCCAAGCAGCTCTCAAGGAAACTCAGTTTTCACACTCTATGTTTAGTGCCCTTTGAATGCAGTATCTAGGAATTTACCTGGTAGAGCATCCCACACAAACGAATGCTCCACATGCGGGTTTCACATGCCAGCAACTCCACATTCACAGGCAACTTCAGCGCCACAGCCGTTTTCAGATAGCCCTCAATGCAAAGGCTCTAGACGCAAATATTGGTGTGAGAGCTAATTCAATCAAGGAAACACTGCATGTTGGTGAAGGGCATATTGAAGAAGGATCAGCCGAGTGGTTCTTGTGGGAGAACAACTCCATTTGGCTCACTAACTTCACACACCATCAGGCTTCCAAGCAGCTCTCAAGGAAACTCAGTTTTCACACTCTATGCTTAGTGCCCTTTGAGTGCATTATCTAGGAATGAACCTGGTAGAGCATCCCACACAAACGAATGCTCCACATGCGGGTTTCACATGCCACCAACTCCACATTCACAGGCAACTTCAGCGCCACAGCCGTTTTCAGATAGCCCTCAATGCAAAGGCTCTAGACGCAAATATTGGTGTGAGAGCTAATTCAATCAAGGAAACACTGCATGTTGGTGAAGGGCATATTGAAGAAGGATCAGCCGAGTGGTTCCTGTGGGAGAACAACTCCATTTGGCTCACCAACTTCACACACCATCAGGCTTCCAAGCAGCTCTCAAGGAAACTCAGTTTTCACACTCTATGCTTAGTACCCTTTGAGTGCATTATCTAGGAATGAACCTGGTAGAGCATCCCACACAAACGAATGCTCCACATGCGGGTTTCACATGCCACCAACTCCACATTCACAGGCAACTTCAGCGCCACAGCCGTTTTCAGATAGCCCTCAATGCAAAGGCTCTAGACGCAAATATTGGTGTGAGAGCTAATTCAATCAAGGAAACACTGCATGTTGGTGAAGGGCATATTGAAGAAGGATCAGCCGAGTGGTTCTTGTGGGAGAACAACTCCATTTGGCTCACTAACTTCACACACCATCAGGCTTCCAAGCAGCTCTCAAGGAAACTCAGTTTTCACACTCTATGTTTAGTGCCCTTTGAATGCATTATCTAGGAATGAACCTGGTAGAGCATCCCACACAAACGAATGTTCCACATGCGGGTTTCACATGCCAGCAACTCCACATTCACAGGCAACTTCAGCGCCACAGCCGTTTTCAGATAGCCCTCAATGCAAAGGCTCTAGACGCAAATATTGGTGTGAGAGCTAATTCAATCAAGGAAACACTGCATGTTGGTGAAGGGCATATTGAAGAAGGATCAGCCGAGTGGTTCTTGTGGGAGAACAACTCCATTTGGCTCACTAACTTCACACACCATCAGGCTTCCAAGCAGCTCTCAAGGAAACTCAGTTTTCACACTCTATGCTTAGTGCCCTTTGAGTGCATTATCTAGGAATGAACCTGGTAGAGCATCCCACACAAACGAATGCTCCACATGCGGGTTTCACATGCCACCAACTCCACATTCACAGGCAACTTCAGCGCCACAGCCGTTTTCAGATAGCCCTCAATGCAAAGGCTCTAGACGCAAATATTGGTGTGAGAGCTAATTCAATCAAGGAAACACTGCATGTTGGTGAAGGGCATATTGAAGAAGGATCAGCCGAGTGGTTCTTGTGGGAGAACAACTCCATTTGGCTCACTAACTTCACACACCATCAGGCTTCCAAGA